>NC_060183.1:54586196-54589187 GCF_021184085.1 Oncorhynchus gorbuscha | reverse complement strand
ACAGCTATCACCTGCAGTTGAATACTTCTTGATCATGATGACTAGCCTGACATATTGGCCGAGTGAAGAAATGCCAGGAAAAATATGGAGGCTTCCCAACAGTGTGCTAATGTCTCCAGGGAGCATTATTGTGGTCGAACCCACTTCATCCAAGACCATGCCACAAAACACCATGGTGGGCCGAGTCATCACACCCATGTGGGGCGACAGGTCGGTTCCCATGAAAGTCACTAACCTATCGCACATACCTATCATTCTAAAGAGAAACTGCAAGCTGGCTAATGTGTCTCCCTGTCTGGCTGTGGAAGACTTCACAGTTTTCCAAGGCTCCTGAAAGATGGAAGGGGGAACTCTAGGGAAGCAGCCCATCACAACCGGCTCTGTGAATTTGAAGTAGAGACTGCTAGATGTAGGATTGGGAGAGGTTGACATCGAACCCTATAACATCAGTGAAGCAACAAGAGAGGAATTAGTTCAGTTACTTATTAACTACAATGATGTGTTCTCAAAGAGCTGGATTGTGGCGAATCCAAGGGCTTTGAGCATCACATTTGGCTCATAGATTACAGACCATTTCACCTACCAAATTGTAGGGTTCCGCCTGCCCACTACCAGAAACTATGACAAGTATTGACGGAAATGGAGGAACAGGAAATAATCAGGAAATCTGTCAGCGAATATGCTTCCCTCTAGTAATGGTGTGGAAGGAAGATGGTGGGCTCTGTATATGTACAGACTTCAGATGGCTAAATGCAAGGACACTTAAAGATGTACACCCACTTCCACACCAATCTGATTGTCTGCAGGAGTCTGGGCAATACCTACCTCAGTACAATGGACTTGACATCAGGCTTTTACAACATACCTTTGTGTGAGGAGGACACTACCCCACTGGGTCTGCATGGATACAATCGAATGCTGCAGGGCCTATGCAACAGTATGCAACAGTTCGCTTCATTTTTGGGGACGTAAACTTCAGTAAACGTGAGCCCAAAGAAATGTGATTTCCGGCAACATTTTCACTTTTGGATAAATAGCGTGCCCAATTTCAACTTCCTGCTACTCATGCCAAGACTATAAGATATGCATATTATTAGTAGATCCGGATAGAAAACACTCTGAAGTTTCTAAATCTGTTTGAATCATGTCTGTGAGTGTAAAATAACTTATGTAGCAGGTAAAACCCCGAGGACTAACCGTTCAGACTTTTTTTTTAGGTCTCTGTCTGTTCACTGAGGTCTCATTGGCAAACAATATTCCTTAGGAACTTGTTTTCAGTTCCTACCGCTTCCACTGGATGTCACCAGTCTTTGGAATTTGGTTGAGGTTATTAATTTGTGCAATGAAGAAGTAGGGCCAACTAGGAACTGCGTAACACTGTTGAGAGTTGCGCAAGACTTGAAAAGTAGCTTGGTTTGTTGTCTTTCTGTATTGAACACAGATAGACCAGTCTTCAATTTGATTGATTATTAACGTTTAAAAATACCTAAAGTTATATTACAAAAGTCGTTTGAAATATTTTGGCAAAGTTTATAGGCAACTTTTGAAATATTTTGTAGTGAGGTTGGGCATTTTGGAAGCTGTTTTTTTCTGGATCAAACGCGCCAAATAAATTGACATTTTGGATATATAGGGACGGAATTAATCGAACAAAAGGACCAATTGTGATGTTTATGGGACATATTAGAGTGCCAACAAAAGAAGTTTGTCAAAGGTAAGGCATGTTTTATATTTTATTTCTACGTTTTTTGTGTAGTGCCTGCAGGGTTGAAATATGCTACCCTCTTTGTTTACTGTTGTGCTATCGTCAGATAATAGCTTCTTATGCTTTCGCCAAAAAGCCTTTTTAAAATCTGACGTGTTGGCTGCATTCACAACAAGTGTAGCTTTAATTGAGTATCTTACATGTGTGATTTAATGAAAGTTAGATTTTTATATCAATTTATTTAAGTTTTCCGCGCTGCATTTTCCCTGGTTTTTGGCCAAGTGGGAGGCAAGCGTCCCCTTTACCATAAGAAGTTAAGGATTAGTTGTTAACTTCTTATGGCTGGGGGGCAGTATTGAGTAGATTGGATAAATAAGTTGCCCAAAGTAAACGGCCTGCTCCTCAGTCTCAGTTGCTAATATATGCATAGTATTATTAGTATTGTTTCTATTAGTTTCTAAAACTGTTTGAACGATGTCTGTGAGTGTAACAGAACTCAAATGGCAGGCAAAATCCTGAGGAGAAATCAAAACAGGAAGTGAGAAATCTGAGCTTTGTATGTATTCACCAGAGTCCCCAATGAAATCCCCTTGAGATATTAATGATGTTGTACTGCCTAGGGGTTCCACTAGATGTCAACCATCAATAGAAATTTGAATGAGACTTCTACATTTTTGTGGGAGTGAATGAGAGCAGAATGTATCAGGTGTCTGAGAAGCAGCCATTTTCTGACTCCCTTCCTGCGATCTATTTCGAAGAGCTTCAGCAGAGCCAAGAACTTGATCCTGCGATTTCAAAGGTTATCCTGTTCGTGAACCGCAAAAGATGACCTGCAAGACGAGAGGGGGGTGGATTTGATTCACGAACCCTTGCACTCATCAAGCAGTAGGAAAAGCTCAGGGTCCACGATGGAGTGCTTTACTGGGTGACAAAGGACCCTTTGAGTAAACAAAAGAGATATCAGTATGTGCTGACCCAAAGTATGAAGGAGAAAGCATTGAGTGGCGTGCATGACCTTGGCGGTCAACAAGGGCAAGCTAGAACTCTTAATTTGGCAAGGCAGCGTATATTCTGGCCCAAGATGGAGCATGATGTGAAGAAGTATGTCAAGTGCTGTCGGAGATGCATTCTGGCTAAGTCTCCTGAGCTGTCTGCTCAAGCTCAAGCTCCCCTCGAAAGCATCAGAACCTCAGCACCTATGGAGTTAGTATGTCTGAGTGCTGAGGACAACAAGCAGCCCTCAGTGGATGTATTGGTATCTGACAGATCACTTCATCAAATTATCT
>NC_060183.1:54583347-54586096 GCF_021184085.1 Oncorhynchus gorbuscha | reverse complement strand
CTTGTTAGGGAGTTATATTCCTGTGCGGGTAGCGTGACTACAGCTCAAGCTCATTACCATAACGCACAATGCGCAAAAATATTCCTAAAAATATTTAACCTCCACACATTAACAAGTAAAATAGCTCAAATGAAAGATAAACAAGTTGTTTATCTAGCCAGCAAGTCAGATTTCTAAAATGTTTTACGGCGAAAACATAGCACATATTTATGTCAAACCACCACCGCAGACATAGCTCATTAGCATAGCCAAGTAGGAAAAAATATGCAATCAACAAACGCAGGATTAAAAGAAAAATCATTTCACTAACCTTTTGAAATCTTCATCAGATGACAGTAATATAACATGTTACACAGTACATTCATTTTTTTGCAATAATATGCTATATATATCCATAAATCTCTGTTTACAATGATGCATCGTTCAAAAAATGCTACTAAAATGTCCGGAGAAATTAAATAGCTCCGGCAGATAACGTCAGCTAACAAGGAATACACATCATAAACTTTGACTAAATATGCATGTTTTACATATGTATAGGAAGATACACTTCTTCTAAATGCAAACGCTGTGTTACTTTTATTTATAACATTACATTTTGCGTTTACTAGGCTATAATAGGGAGTCGGCGCTCCCACATTAGCATAATGACTCCTCTATCTTGGAGTCGACAGAAACCCAAAATTAACACATAAATATTCCCTTACCTTTGCTGTTCTTCCATCAGAAGACCTGTAAGGGATTATACTCACCAAATTAGCGTTCAGTTTTCAAGTCTGCGTCTTTCGGTTCTCAAAATAGCCTGATTTTGGTAAAAATGTAGGCAAAATTGAAGTGGGTGCGCACCAAAACGTCGAAAATATATCATATGTCGAGTAAACTTTGTCAAACTATGTTCATAATTGCTTTAACATGTTATAAAGGTGTACAGCAATTTTGAGGACGAAGCTAAACACACACGCCTTGTAATTGATCATGAAGAAAAGAGAGAGCGGGAGTATATGCCGCATACAGGGCAATTGGCGTGACCGAGATTCTTCGGCACGCTCAACGTCTCGTGAGCGTTGCGATTCACACACTGACAAGCCCCATGGAAGGCAGCCTTCACGCTGAACACGTAGAAACTGTTCCCAGAGCGGTAGCCTTTGGGAAGTGTGTTTAAGATGACGTCAAAGTAGGGGCAACTTTTTCCATTACAAGAGATTTTGGGAGAATGCATGCCCTGACACTTCTGCTTTACATAGAGACAAAATTTAAACGGTTTTAGAAGTGTTAGAGTGTTTTCTATTCGATAATATTTTTTATATGCATATATTAGCAACTTTTGAAAATAATTTATCCTGTTTTATATGGGTACCCAAATCCTCCAGAAGGGGCAGTAAACCGTGGTATCCTGAACAGGTTAAATGTTTAAGTGCGTGTGGGCGATGGAGAGAAACAAAATGGTGAAGTTTGAGGCAATGTGGCAGAGAGCAGGCGCTGGAGATATGGTGTCAGCAGGTTGTTCTGGACAGGTGTGATATAGTTGTTGTTTCTATGTGTATGTTTTGTATTGTCTACAAATATCCAATAAATTCTTACAAAAGAAATATGAAAAATTAAAAGCTTGCAACACACATCTTATAATTCATTATGAATAGGATTTAGTATATTTTCTTAATTTACATTATTCACTGTGACCACAGTTTCACAAATAATTGAACACAAACAATATGAGCAGATTAATTTAATCAAAACAGTCCAAAAATGTCTTTATAAACTTTCTGGTGCAGGGTTCAGCTAGATGGACACTCAACATTCTGGTGAAAAGGCAGTGCGCAAAAATATTTTTTTACAAATATGTAACTTTCATGACATTAACAAGTCCAATACAGCAAATGAAAGATAAACATCTGTTAATCTACCCATCGTGTCCAATTTAAAAATTGCTTTACAGCTAAAGCACAACATATGATTAGATTAGATCATATCCAAGTTGAAAAAACACACAGACATTTTTCCAGCCAAGTCACAAAAAGCAGAAATATAGATCAAATTAATCACTAACCTTTGATGATCTTCATCAGCTGACACTCATATGACATCATGTTACAAAATACATGTATGTTTTGTTCGATAATGTACATATTGATATCCAAAAATCTCAGTTTACATTGGCGCCTACGTGCAGTAATGTTTTGATTCCAAAACATCCAGTGATTTTGCATAAATACTCATAATAAACATTGAAAAATTCACAGAATTAAAGATAGACTAGATTTTTTTTTTTACTTTACTGAAAAGCATAATCTGAGAACAGCGCTCAGAACCCAAAACAGCCAGAGGAACAATCGCGATTTTGGAATCAACAAAGTTTGAAATAACACCATAAATATTACCTTTGATTATTTTCATCAGAAGGCACTCCCAGGAATCCCAGGTCGACAATAAATGACTGATTTGTTCCATAAACTTCCATCATTTATGTCCTAATAGCCACTTGTTGTTAGCATGTTCAGCCCAGTAATCCATCTTCATGAGGCGCGAGCATTTCGTCCAGACAAAAACTCGAAAAGTTCCATTACAGTCCTTTAGAAACATGCCAAACGATGTATGGAATCAATCTTTAGGATGTTTTTAAACATAAAACATCAATAATGTTCCATCCGGAGAATTCCTTTGTCTTCAGAAAAGCACTGGAACGAGAAGTAACTCTGTCGGTTGGATTTTTCTCAGGTTTTCGCCTGCCATATGAGTTTTGTTATACTCA
>NC_060183.1:54577433-54583247 GCF_021184085.1 Oncorhynchus gorbuscha | reverse complement strand
TCTCTCTCTCTCTCTCTCTCTCTCTCTCTCTCTCTCTCTCTCTCTCTCTCGCTGTATCTCTGTTCAGGACATAAGCCTGTTACATAATTGTATTAAAGCAGGAATCACTTCACACCTCCACTCTGTGAGATTTGGCATTATCCTCCCCAGATCTGGCAGAGGGAAGACCGCCTCTCAACTCCTTTGTGACAAATGGCACCCCATTCCCAATGTAGTGCACTAATTTTGACCAGGGCCATAGAGGCATTTGGGATGCACATATTGAGCAGAGTTGATCATCAACATGAGGTTGACTACACTATCATATGCTGATTAATCTCCTGGATCATTGGAGATCTCAAAGGCAAATCACTGTTAATGGTGTTGGCCTCACTAAATAGAGTGTGACAACGTGCAGCTGTGTATTCTGCCTTCTAGATCAGTGGTTCTCAAATCTGATCCCGGTGACACATTTTAGTTTTTGCCCTAGCTCTACACCTGATTCAAACCATCAAAGCCTGCTTTCTTGTCAGCAGTGCAGTGCTAGGACAAAAGTAACAATATTACACCCATAGGTCTCAGGACCAGGATTGGGAGCAGTGTAGATATGGAGGGGTTTTGTGTGCTGGTGAACCCCGCACATTACACAAGGTATGACAACCTGGAGATGAATGTCTCTCTGTTGTTTAACTACACATTTGCAGGTGGAGTTACTGTACAACGTGCATTGTAGCTCATTGCAGCCTATTGCTGTCCTGTACACACTATTATAATGCACCAATATCACCATTCAATGTACTGTCACATTGAGACTAATGATCTATTCCCCCCCTCTTTCTGTCCATCTATCTGTCTCTCTGTTTCTCTCTCTCTCTCTCTCTCTCTCTCTCTCTCTCTCTCTCTCTCTCTCTCTCTCTCTGTCTTTCTCCTACATCTATTCTGCCGTTCCTCTCTTTACCTCCACAGAAGACTCAGCCTTTGGATGTGTTGCAGGAGAAAATCACCTGATCATTGAGTTGTCCAGCAACAGCACAGAAGGCATCCACATATGACCAGGTAGGTAAAAGACCCAGGCTGAATCCCAAATTGCACACTATTCCCTACACAGTGTACTACTGTAATAGACAATAGGGTACCATTTGGACCTAGCCTCAACCTCATCATATAGCTCAGCCCAGTACTGTGCTTATATCACATGATCAATGGGCAGATATCATATTGGCTAGCAGAGCCCCAGGGGTGTCTCTCACAGAGGCTCTACATTACATTAACTAATGGAATCTGTGATCATCTCTGATAGATCGATATCCACTGAAAGCCCCTTGCACAATTTCACTCTGTCTCCATAAGGAGATGATGCTTGTTGTGGTTAAGTGGAATTGTATACATTAGATGAGGAGTGTATTATGTATCATGGATGCTGGGACATTTGTTAGCTGTAACAGAATGTGCTAGACAGTGATAAAAGACAGGCTACCATATGGACGTTGTAGAGTTTTGGAGTTGAAGGGCGTTCCCAATGAAGGTGGAGAGGCCATGCTCATAGCACATAGGCCAGTCATAATGTCAATGCCCACACTAAAGGCTTTACTACTCTCTAAACACTGTTATCTGGGAAACAAAACCAAGACACCAAAATGACACAAACATCACAGCATCACTTCCCAGCCTCTGTGTGTGTGAATCTATCTCAACCCTATCCAGCAGGCCCCACAGACGCAGACGGACGCCGCACGCACACATATCAAACACACACACACAGACTGGGAGTGGAGGAGTGGGTGACTGTCTGTGAGCGGGGGAGGGGGGGTTTGGTTAGCGCTAATGGTGTCACTTTCACGGGAGCCAGCTTTGACACGTGTCCGGGAACAAAAACAGTTTGGCACTTTGCTCCATCTAATCCTATCCGGCTCCTCACGTATTCCGACCCGCACGCCCGGCCAACAGAAAGGACCATCTGTCAGACTTTGAAATGAAAGAGAGGGGGGCAGAGAGTGGTGAAATGAGCCTGGGTTTGACGCTACTACCTGAGAGGACATGCTTAGCATTAGCGTCAGAGTCAGTGATGAACGGAAGAGTTGGCGAGGGCCGGGCGCTAGCCAGGGTGCGCCTCTCACCTCCTGGGTGTGAATGAGATTGTGGAGACTCAGTAAATAACATGGGAGAGAGAAAGGCGCCTCTGTCTACCCCTCGCATCAGAGGGGCGATTTCTCAAAGCAGATGACGTAAAATCGATGGGAGATGCGAGCAGAGCGGCCTTCCAATATCAGAGAGGGCCGGGGGGGGGGGGGGGGGGGGCATATGAGTGAATGAGTGCTGAGAGGAATGTGCCAGGGCTGTCTGTTTGATGGGAGGGAAGGCGAGGGACTCGTTGCTGTGGGTGATTTAAGCCAATCAGTCGGGTGTTTGTCGTTATCATTTTCTCTTCATGGTCGATCCCCTCATGATCCCCAGATGAACATTAACTGACCCCTGTGTAGAGAAAGGATTGTATCACATCTAGGTGCAGTTGTCAGAATACTGGAATTATGGGGAGATATATAATAGATTCAATTTCATATCAGAACAGAGGATCTTGTCGCAATCTTTACCCACAACCCAAAATGAACATGGATTATTTCATTTGAGGGTATGGCTGAAATCATTTGTTTCAGAAAACAAGTACAACATTGTGAATAACTGGTGCGGTACGATTTCATGGGGTCCACAAGTTACCTTGAACGAGCTGATCCAATTATATTAATTAATTAGAGACTTAAGCGGTTGGTGGGTGGCTAAGAAATGGTTCTGTTCAGACGCAGCCGAACTCGAGAGAACCCAACTTAAGTCACCTTCCTTCGGGGCTTTCTGATTGATGATGATATGGGGCCATGAGCTTGAGTCAGCAGCTTCCTTGTATCATTGCTATGCTGACTAATTTCACAGCAGTTTAGACACTACACACCCCCCTGGGAAATATAACATTTACATAAGTATTCAGACCCTTTACTCAGTACTTTGTTGAAGCACCTTTGGCAGCGATTACAGCCTCGAGGCTTCTTGGGTATGGCGCTACAAGCTTGGTCTATATGGATTTTTCCATTCTTCTCTACAGATCCTCTCAAGCTCTGTCAGGTTGGATGGGGAGTGTTGCTGCACAGGTATTATCAGGTCTCTCCAGAGATGTTCGATTGGGTTCAAGTTCAGGGCCAGACTGGGCCACTCAAAAGCATTCAGACACTTGTCCCGAAGCCACTCCAGTGTTGTCTTGGCTGTGTGCTTAGGGTCATTGTCCTGTTGGAAGGTGAACCTTCGCCTCAGTCTGAGTTCCTGAGCACTCTGGAGCAAGTTTTCATCAAGGATCTCTCTGTACTTTGCACCGTTCATCTTTGCCTCTCCCAGTCCCTGCCGCTAAAAAACATCCCCACAGCATGATTCCCCGTAGGGATGGTGCCATATTTCCTCCAGACGTGACTCTTGGCATTCAGGCCAAAGAGTTCAATCTTGCTTCTCATGGTCTGTGAGTCTTTAGGAAAACTACAAGCGGAAGGTCATTTGCCATTTTACTAAGGATTGGCTTCCGTCTGGACACTCTACCATAAAGGTCAGATTGGTTCAAGTGCTGCAGAGATGGTTGTCCTTCTGGAAGGTTCTCCCATCTCCACAGAGGAACTCTGGAGCTCTATCAGAGTGACTATCAGGTTCTTGGTCACCTCCCTGACCAAGGCCCTTGTCCCTCAATTGCTGAGTTTGGCTTGGTGGCCAGCTCTAGGAAGATTCTTGGTGGTTCCCATCTTCTTCCATTTTTTTAAACCTTTATTTCACTAGGCGAGTCAGTTAAGAAAAAAATCCTATTTTCAATGACAGCCTAGGAACAGTGGGTTAACTGCCTTGTTAAGGGGAAGAACAACAGATGTTTATCTTGTCAGCTCTGGGATTTGATCTTGCAACCTTTCAGTTACTAGTCCAAAGCTCTAACCACTAGGCTACCTGCCGCCACAAATGTTAAGAAATTAAGGGGACCTTCAATTCTGCAGAAATGTTTTGGTACCCTTCCCCAGATCTGTACCTCGACCTTATACAGACAGGTGTGTGCCTTTCCAAATAATGTCCAATCAATTGAATTTACCACAGGTGGACATCTCAAGGATGAACAATGGAAACATAATGCATCTGAGCTCAATTTCAAGTCTCATAGCAAAGGGTCTGAATACCTACTACGTAAGTAAGATATTTCTGTTTTTTATTTTAAATACATTTGCAAACATTTCTATAAACATTTTTATATTTGTCATTATGGGGTATTGTGTGTAGATTGCTGAGTTTTTTTATTCAATCAATTTCAGAATAAAGCTGTAATTTATCAAGATGTGGAAAAGTCAAGGTGTCTGAATACTCTCTGAAGGCACTGTAAATGAAAAAGGACAGGTAAATTGATGGAAGAACAAAATTATTTTTTCTCTTCTCACTCACTCCATATACACTACATGGCCAAAAGTATGTGGACACCTGCTTGTCGAACATCTCATTCCAACATCTTGTTCATTAATATGGAGTTGGTCACACCTTTGCTGCTATAACAGTCTCCACTCTTCTGGGAAGGCGTTCCGCTAGATGTTGGAACATTGCTGCGGGGCTTGATTCCATTCAGCCGGAAGAGCATTAGTGAGGTCGGGCACTGATGTTGGGCGATTAGGCCCGGTTCGCAGTCGGTGTTAAAATTCATCCCAAAGGTGTTCAATGGGGTTGAGGTCAGGGCTCTGTGCAGGCCGGTCAAGTTATTCCACAGCAATCTTGACAAACCCTTTCTGTATGGACCTCGTGTTGTGCTGCACAGGGGCATTGTCGTGCTGAAACAGGAAAGGAACTTGACTGGCCTGCAATGAGCCCTGCAAGAGCTACAAAGTCGGAAACACAGAATTATCTAAATCAAATCAAATTTTATTTGTCAGAAACACATGCTTAGCAGATGTTAATGCGAGTGTAGCAAAATGTTTGTTCTTCTAGTTCCGACAGTGCAGTAATATGTAACATGTTAATTACATTTAGAATGTCATTGTATGCTGTAGCGTTGATATTTCCCTTCACTGGATCCAAGAAGCCTGAACTATCCACCAAACCCAGATATGTCCATCGGACTGCCAGCTGGTGAAGTGTGATTCATCACTCCAAAGAACGCGTTTCCACTGCTCCAGAGTCCTATGGCAGCGAGATTTACACCCCTCCAGCCGACGCTTGGCATTGCACATGGTGATCTTAGGCTTGTGTGCATGGCTGCACGGCCATGCAAACCCATTTCATGAAGCTCTTGACGAACAGTTCCTGTGCTGAAGTTGCTTCCAGAGGCAGTTTGCAACTCGGTAGTGAGTGTTGCAACCAAGGTCATACGATGTTTACGAGCCGTTGTTGCTCCTAGACATTTCAGCATCACAATAACAGCACTTACAGGTGAGGGGCAGAAATCTTATGAACCGACTTGTTAGAAAGGTGGCATTCTATGACGGTGCCAAGATGATCGTCACTGAGCGCTTCAGTACGGGCCATTCTACTGCCAATGTTTTCCTAAGGAGATTTCATGGCTGTGTGCTCAATCTTAAATAGCTGAATCCACTCATTTGAAGGGGTGTCCACATACTTTTGACCCTGTAGTGTATATTCCTTCACCCTGACTCACTCTTGCCCTTACTTGATTTCTGTCTTTGTTTTATTTTTCTCTAGGTAAGGTCAGACTATGAGCAGCTCGGACACACCTACAGTGCTGTGAGTTAGGAGAGAGACTTAGCCCAACAGGAAAGGAAACGGCTCCAAGGCAAACTGGAGAACCTCGAGCAGGTCCTCAAGGTGAGAATCCACCCG
>NC_060183.1:54568616-54577333 GCF_021184085.1 Oncorhynchus gorbuscha | reverse complement strand
CATGTAGTATACTAGCTATATAGCTATAGCTATATAGCTATATACCATATTAAGCTGCTATTTTTAAAATGTTTAAATCCCCACGGTGAAGCATGGTGGTGGCAGCATCATGCTGTGGGGATATTTGTGTATATGTGTGTGTGTGTGTGTGTACCTGGTGATGTCATAGACCGTGTGTGTGTGTGTGTGTGTGTGTGTGTGTGTGTGTGTGTGTGTGTGTGTGTGTGTGTGTGTGTGTGTGTGTGTGTGTGTGTGTGTGTGTGTGTGTGTGTGTGTGTGTGTGTGTGTGTGTGTGTACCTGGTGATGTCATAGACCATGTGTGTGTGTGTGTGTGTGTGTGTGTGTGTGTGTGTGTGTGTGTGTGTGTGTGTGTGTGTGTGTGTGTGTGTGTGTGTGTGTGTGTGTGTGTGTGTGTGTGTGTGTGTGTGTGTGTGTGTGTGTGTGTGTACCTGGTGATGTCTGGACCATGTGTGTGTGTGTGTGTGTGTGTGTGTGTGTGTGTGTGTGTGTGTGTGTGTGTGTGTGTGTGTGTGTGTGTGTGTGTGTGTGTGTGTGTGTGTGTGTGTGTGTGTGTGTGTGTACCTGGTGATGTCATAGACCATGTGTGTGTGTGTGTGTGTGTGTGTACCTGGTGATGTCATAGACCATGTGTGTGTGTGTGTGTGTGTGTGTGTGTGTGTGTGTGTGTGTGTGTGTGTGTGTGTGTGTGTGTGTGTGTGTGTGTGTGTGTGTGTGTGTGTGTGTGTGTGTGTGTGTGTGTGTGTGTGTGTGTGTGTGTACCTGGTGATGTCATAGACCATGAGTGTGTGTGTGTGTGTGTGTGTGTGTGTGTGTGTGTGTGTGTGTGTGTGTGTGTGTGTGTGTGTGTGTGTGTGTGTGTGTGTGTGTGTGTGTGTGTGTGTGTGTGTGTGTGTGTGTGTGTGTACCTGGTGAGACTAGTATGGATCAAGGGAAAGATGAGCAAAGTACAGAAAGATCCTTGAAGGAAACCTGCTCCAGAGTGCTCAGGACGTCAGGTTCACCTTCCAACAGGACAATGACCCTAAGCACACAGCCAGGACAATGCTGGAGTGGCTTTGGAACAAGTCTCTGAATGTCCTTAAGTAGCCCAGCCAGAGCCCGGACCTGAACCTGATTGAACATCTCTGGAGAGACTTAAAATTAGCTGTGCAGCAACGATCCCCATCCAACCTGACAGAGCTTGAGAGGATCTGCAGAGAAGAATGGGAGAAACTCCCCAAATACAGGTGTGCCAAGCTTGTAGCGTCATACCCAAGAAGACTCAAGGCTGTAATCACTGCCAAAGGTGCAACAATAAAGCACTGAGTAAAGGGACTGAATAATTATGTAAATGTGAGATTTCCATTTTTTTATGATTTACACATTTGCTAAAAATTCATAAAACCTGTTTTTGCATTGTCATTATGGGTATTGTGTGTAGATTGTTGTGGGGAAAAACTATTGAATTAATTTAAAATAAGGCTGTAACGTAACACAATGTGGAAAAAGTCAAGGGGTCTGAATACTTTTACGAATGCACTGTATCAATGAATTGGAGACACAAGTACAGTATGCAGCACCAAGCACTACTGGATGCAGAAATCAAATGTCTAATGTTTTCAGATGATCTGGTGCTTCTGTCCCCAACCAAGGAGGGCCTAGAGCAGCACCTACGGTTAAGTCGGAAGTTTACATACATTTAGGTTGTAGTCATTAAAACTCGTTTTTCAACCACTCCACAAATTTCTTGTTAACAAACTAGTTTTGGCAAGTCGGATAGGACATCTACTTTGTGCATGACACAAGTAATTTCTTCCAACAATTGTTTACAGACAGATTATTTCACTAATAATTCACTGCATCACAATTCCAGTGGTTCAGAAGATTACATACACAAAGCTGACTGTGCCTTTAAACAGCTTGGAAAATTCCAGAAAATTATGTCCTGGTTTTAGAAGCTTCTGATAGGCTAATTTACATTATTTGTGTCAATTGGTGGTGTACCTGTGGATGTATTTCAAGGCCTACCTTCAAACTCCATGCCTTTTTGCTTGACATCACGGGAAAATCAAATGAAATCAGCCAAGACATCAGAAAATAAATTGTAGACCTCCACAAGTCTAGTTCATCCTTGGGAGCAATTTCCAAACACCTGAAGGTACCACTGTCATCTGTACAAACAATAGTACACAAGTATAAACACCATGGGACCAGGCAGTCGCCATACCGCTCAGGAAGGAGACACGTTCTGTCTCCTAGAGATTATAATGCTTTGGTGTGAAAAGTGCAAATCAATCCCAGAACAACAGCAAAGGACCTTGTGAAGACACTGGAGGAAACAGGTACAAAAGTATCTATATCCACAGTAAAACAAGTCCTATATCGACATAACCTGAAAGGCCGCTCAGCAAGGAAGAAGCCACTGCTCCAAAACCGCCATAATAAAGCCAGACAACGGTTTCCAACTGCACATGGGGACAAAGGTCATACTTTTTGCAGAAATGTCCCCTGGTCTGATGAAACAAAAATGATCATCATTTTGAAATGGAACTGTTGGGCCATAATGACCATCGTTATGTTTGGAGGAAAAAGGGGGAGGCTTGCAAGCCGAAGAACACCATCCCAACCTTGAAGCACAGGGGTGGCAGCATCATGTTGTGGGAGTGCTTTGCTGCAGGAGGGACTGGTGAACTTCACAAAATAGATGACACCACGAGGAAGAAAATGATGTGGCTATATTGAAGCAACATCTCAAGACATCAGTCAGGAAGTTAAAGCTTGGTCGCAAATGGGTCTTCCAAACGGACAATGACCCCAAGCATACTTCCAAAGTTGCGGCAACATGGCTTAAGGACAACAAAGTCAAGGTATTGGGGTGGCCATCACAAAGCCCTGACCTCAATCCTATAGAAAATGTGTGGGCAGAACTGAAAAAAGCGTGTGCGTGCAAGGAGGCCTACAAACCTGACTCAGTTACACCAGCTCTGTCAGGAGGATTGGGCCAAAATTCACCCAAATGATTGTGGGAAGCTTTTGGAAGGCTACCCGAAATATTTGACCCAAGTTAAACAATTTATAGGCAATGCTACCAAATACTAATTGAGTGTATGTAAACTCCTGACCCACTGGGAATGTGATGAAATAAATAAAAGCTGAAATAAATCGTTCTCTCTACTATTATTCAGACATTTCACATTCTTAAAATAAAGTGGTGATCCTAACTGACCTAAGACAGGGAATTATTACTAGAATTGTGAAAAACTGGGTTTAAATGTATTTGGCGAAGGTGTATGTAAACTTCCAACTTCAACTGTAGATCTTCTGCAAGAATTCTGTCAGACTTGGGCCCTGACAGTGAATCTCAGTAAGGCAAAGATAATGGTGTTCCAAAAAAAGTCCAGTAGCCAGGACAATAAATACAAATTCTATCTAGACACCATTGCCTTAGAGCACAAAAGTAATTATACCTACCTCGGCCTAAACCTCAACACCACAGGTAACATCCACAAGGCTGTGAATGATCTAAGAGACAAGGCAAGAAGGGCCTCCTATTCCATCAAAAGGAACATAAAACTCAACATCCAATTAGCATCTGTCTAAAAAATACTTAAAATCAGTTATAGAACCCAGTGCCCTATATGGTTGTGAGGTTTTGGGTCCACTCACCAACCAGGAATTCACAAAATAGGACAAGATCCAATTGAGACTGAATGCAGAATTCTGCAAAAATATACTTTGTGTATAATGCAAAATCTCAAACATTGCATGCAGTGCATAATTAGGACTATACCAGCTAGTTATCAAAATCCCAGAAAAGAGCAGTTAAATTCTACAATCACCTAAAAGAAAGCGATGCCCACACATTCCACCACAAAGCCCTGACCTGTTACAGAGAGATTAACCTAGAGATGAGACCTCTCAACCAGTGGGTTCCAGGAGACCAACACAATTAGACCCAATCAAATTATGAGAAAGCAAAAAGATAACTATGACACAATGGAAAGAATCAACCAAATAAAACGGAGCAAATTGGAATGCTATCTGGCCCTAAACAGAGTACACAGTTTCAGAATACTTGATTAGCCACTGTGACTGACCCACGTATTTCCCACAGATCACACAGACCCACAAAGAATTTGAAAACAAATCAAACATTGATAAACTCCCATATCTCTTAGCTAAAATAATGTGCAATCATAGCAGCAAGATGTGTGGCCTGTAGCCATGAGAAATGGGCAACAAGTGGTGCACAAACAACATTGTAAATACCACCAATATTGATCTGTTTATGTATCCTACCCCACTATAACTAATTGCACATTTCTAAAACACTGTAGATAGCTGATAATAACACTTGAAATGTGTATCATTTTCATTGTGTTAATTTCTAAAGGTGTTTTAATTGATATCGTTTTTGTTTCTTCACACTTTTGTTTCATTTCACTTGCTTTTGCCATGTAAACATATGTTTACCATGACAATAAAGCCCTTTTGAATTGAGAGAGGGAGAGAGAAAGAGAGAGAAAGAGAACGAGAGAGAGATAGAGAGAGAACTGGATGTATTGTTCATCATACTATGTATTGTTCATCATACTATAATATAACTTTTTCATTATATTTCATTATATCACAACCGTTTGATTTGTCTTATCCTAGCAATTTCCTCTCAGCTAGCTACATAGCCGTCTTTGTATCAAAGATAATTGCGTAATTATCGTATTTCGCCGTCCTAACGTAGTCTTCACTAGCCAGCTAGCTAACGTCCACTGATTAGCTGCACTGGGAAAACTATAACACTCAACTGAACGACTTGATTAGTTTAGTGTTAGCTAGCTACATAGCTGTCTTTGCTGTCTTCGTATCATCGTATCCAAGATAATTGTGTTGTTTAGGTTTAGAGTGTGTAGTCTTAGAGTGATTATCTTAATTTACCGAGGTTAGCTAGCCAGCTATTTGTCGTCCTTAACGTAGGAGACTCTGCTAGCTAGCCAACAGCTAGCCAACGCTAGCCAACGTCTTCTGAATAGAACTCAACAACCCGGTCGCATTCACAGGTAGTATCACATTTTCATTTCATTTCATTACAGTACAACGGTTTGATTTGTTTGATCATAGCTAGCTACATAGCCCTCTTTGTATCAAAGATAATTGTGTAGTCTAGAGCGATTTTCTAGGTTAGCTAGCCAGCTATTGTCGTTCTTTTAACGCAACGTAACGTAAACAACACTGCTAGCTAGCCTGCTGGCCCCGAATAGCAACACTGCAGAAACTATTACACTCAACGGAACGACTTGATTAGTGTAGTGTCAACAACGCACCCACTGCCAGCTGGCCTACTTCAGCAGTACTGTATCATTTTAATCATTTTAGTCAATAAGATTCTTGCTACGTAGCTTAACTTTCTGAACATTCGAGACGTGTAGTCCACTTGTCATTCCAATCTCCTTTGCATTAGCGTAGCCTCTTCTGTAGCCTGTCAACTATGTGTCTGTTTATCCCTGTTCTCTCCTCTCTGCACAGACCATACAAAAGCGCTCCTCACCGCGTGGCGCGGCCCCACCCTACTCTGGTGGTCCCAGCGCGCACGACCCACGTGGAGTTCCAGGTCTTCGGTAGCCTCTGGAACTGCCAATCTGCGGTCAACAAGGCAGAGTTCATCTCAGCCTATGCCTCCCTCCAGTCCCTCGACTTCTTGGCACTGACGGAAACATGGATCACCACAGACAACACTGCTACTCCTACTGCTCTCTCTTCGTCCGCCCACGTGTTCTCGCACACCCGAGGGCGTCTGGTCAGCGGGGTGGTGGCACCGGGATCCTCATCTCTCCCAAGTGGTCATTCTCTCTTTCTCCCTTACCCATCTGTCTATCGCCTCCTTTGAATTCCATGCTGTCACAGTTACTAGCCCTTTCAAGCTTAACATCCTTATCATTTATCGCCCTCCAGGTTCCCTCGGAGAGTTCATCAATGAGCTTGATGCCTTGATAAGCTCCTTTCCTGAGGACGGCTCACCTCTCACAGTTCTGGGCGACTTTAACCTCCCCACGTCTACCTTTGACTCTTTCCTCTCTGCCTCCTTCTTTCCACTCCTCTCCTCTTTTGACCTCACCCTCTCACCTTCCCCCTACTCACAAGGCAGGCAATACGCTCGACCTCATCTTTACTAGATGCTGTTCTTCCACTAACCTCATTGCAACTCCCTCAAGTCTCCGACCACTGCCTTGTATCCTTTTCCCTCTCGCTCTCATCCAACACCTCCCACACTGCCCCTACTCCGGATGGTATCGCGCCGTCCCAACCTTCGCTCTCTCTCCCCGCTTCTCTCTCCTCTTCCATCCTATCATCTCTTCCCTCCGCTCAAACCTTCTCCCACCTATCTCTGATTCTGCCTCCTCAACCCTCCTCTCCTCCCTCTCTGCATCCCTTGACTCTCTATGTCCCCTATCCTCCAGGCCGGCTCGGTCCTCCCCTCCCGCTCCGTGGCTCGATGACTCATTGCAGCTCACAGAACAGGAGCTCCGGGCAGCCGGCGGAAATGGAGAAACTCGCCTCCCTGCGGACCTGGCATCCTTTCACTCCCTCCTCTCTACATTTTCCTCCTCTGTCTCTGCTGCTAAAGCCACTTTCTACCACGCTAAATTCCAAGCATCTGCCTCTAACCCTAGGAAGCTCTTTGCCACCTTCTCCTCCCTCCTGAATCCTCCGCCCCCTCCCCCCTCCTCCCTCTCTGCAGATGACTTCGTCAACCATTTTGAAAAGAAGGTCGAAGCTGACATCAGTCTCGTTGCTAAGTCAAAGCGACACCGCTGGTTCTGCTCACACTGCCCTACCCTGTGCTCTGACCTCTTTCTCCCTCTCTCTCAGATGAAATCTCGCGTCTTGTGACTGACCGGCCGCCCAACAACCTGCCCGCTGACCCTATCCCCTCCTCTCTTCTCAGACCATTCCGGAGACCTTCTCCCTTACCTCACCTCGCTCATCAACTCATCCCTGACCGTTGGCTCGTCCCTTCCGTCTTCAAGGAGCGAGAGTTGCACCCCTTCTGAAAAAACCTACACTCGATCCCTCCGATGTCAACAATTACAGACCAGTATCCTTCTTTCTTTTCTCTCCAAAACTCTTGAACGTGCCGTCCTTGTAGCTCTCCCGCTATCTCTCTCTGAATGACCTTCTTGATCCAAATCAGTCAGGTTTCAAGACTAGTCATTCAGCTGAGACTGCTCTCCTCTGTATCACGGAGGCGCTCCGCACTGCTAAAGCTAACTCTCTCTCCTCTGCTCTCATCCTTCTAGATCTATCGGCTGCCTTCGATACTGTGAACCATCAGATCCTCCTCTCCACCCTCTCCGAGTTGGGCATCTCCGGCGCGGCCCACGCTTGGATTGCGTCCTACCTGACAGGTCGCTCCTACCAGGTGGCGTGGCGAGAATCTGTCTCCTCACCACGCGCTCTCACCACTGGTGTCCCCCAGGGCTCTGTTCTTGGCCCTCTCCTATTCTCGCTATACACCAAGTCACTTGGCTCTGTCATAACCTCACATGGTCTCTCTTATCATTGCTATGCAGACGACACACAATTAATCTTCTCCTTTCCCCCTTCTGATGACCAGGTGGCGAATCGCATCTCTGCATGTCTGGCAGACATATCAGTGTGGATGACGGATCACCACCTCAAGCTGAACCTCGGCAAGACGGAGCTGCTCTTCCTCCCGGGGAAGGACTGCCCGTTCCATGATCTCGCCATCACGGTTGACAACTCCATTGTGTCCTCCTCCCAGAGCGCCAAGAACCTTGGCGTGATCCTGGACAACACCCTGTCGTTCTCAACTAACATCAAGGCGGTGGCCCGTTCCTGTAGGTTCATGCTCTACAACATCCGCAGAGTACGACCCTGCCTCACACAGGAAGCGGCGCAGGTCCTAATCCAGGCACTTGTCATCTCCCGTCTGGATTACTGCAACTCGCTGTTGGCTGGGCTCCCTGCCTGTGCCATTAAACCCCTTCAACTCATCCAGAACGCCGCAGCCCGTCTGGTGTTCAACCTTCCCAAGTTCTCTCACGTCACCCCGCTCCTCCGTTCTCTCCACTGGCTTCCAGTTGAAGCTCGCATCCGCTACAAGACCATGGTGCTTGCCTACGGAGCTGTGAGGGGAACGGCACCTCAGTACCTCCAGGCTCTGATCAGGCCCTACACCCAAACAAGGGCACTGCGTTCATCCACCTCTGGCCTGCTCGCCTCCCTACCACTGAGGAAGTACAGCTCCCGCTCAGCCCAGTCAAAACTGTTCGCTGCCCTGGCCCCCCAATGGTGGAACAAACTCCCTCACGACGCCAGGACAGCGGAGTCAATCACCACCTTCCGGAGACACCTGAAACCCCACCTCTTTAAGGAATACCTAGGATAGGTTAAGTAATCCCTCTCACCCCACCCCCCCTAAGTTTTAGATGCACTATTGTTAAGTGACTGTCCCACTGGATGTCATAAGGTGAATGCACCAATTTGTAAGTCGCTCTGGATAAGAGCGTCTGCTAAATGACTTAAATGTAAATGTAAATAATAATAATAATAATAATAATATATGCCATTTAGCAGACACTTTTATCCAAAGCGACTTACAGTCATGTGTGCATACATTCTACGTATGGGTGGTCCCGGGGATCGAACCCACTACCCTGGCGTTACAAGCGCCATGCTCTACCAACTGAGCTACAGAAAG
>NC_060183.1:54565487-54568516 GCF_021184085.1 Oncorhynchus gorbuscha | reverse complement strand
CGGTCGATTAGAAAGGCTTGCTCACTGTAATGCTCCGGGTGTCGTGGGTGTGGAGTCAAATGCAGGAGACAGAGTTCAATGCTGTGCGTCTTTACTAGCACCAACGCACCACAGGGTGCTCACAAAAGTAACGTTCCCAAACACAGGGGAAAAAGTACAATAGAAAAAATCACGACTAGGCACTAAGCACGTACCTCTACAACAGAGCCGAAGGTTTACAATGAAATAATCCCGCACAACAACCAGGCGGGCCGGCTGTCTAATAAAGACAAACTAATTAAACATGAACAGGTGCTACCACTAAACATACAAGGAGGGGGAGGAAAAACAATCAGTGGCAGCTAATAGGCCGGTGATGACGACCGCCGAGCGCCACCCGCCCGGGAAGGGGAAACACCCTCGGTCGGACTCGTGACACTCACTGAAGTGTTTTAGAGACGTTTGACAGTGATGAGTTGTGGTTGTTTGACCGCGGACCCATTACGGACGCAGGCAATGAGGCAGTGATTGCTGAGATCCTGGTTGAAGGCATCAGAGGTGTATTTAGAGGGTAGGGTGGTCAGGATGATATCTATATGAGGGTGCCCGGGTTGTACCTGGTGGGTTCCATGATCATTTGGGTGAGATTGGGTGAGATTAAGCATATCCCAGTTTAGGTCACCTAGCAGAACGAACTCTGAAGACATATGGGGTGCAATCATTTCACATATGGTGTCCAGGGTACAGCTGGCAGCTGAGGGGGGTTTTCGACAGGCGGCAACAGTGAGAGACTTAATTCTGGAGAGATTCATTTTTTTTAATTAGAAGCTCAAGCTGTTTGGGCATGGACCTGGAAAGTATGACAGAACTTTGCAGGCTATCTCTGCAGTAGATTGCAACTCCTCCCCCTTTGGCAGTTCTATCTTGATGGATAATGTTGTAGTTGGGGATGGAAATCTCAGAATGTTTGGTGGCCTTCCTTCGCCAGGATTCATACACGGCAAGGACATCAGTGTTGGCGGAGTGTGCTAAAGCACTGAGTGAAACAAACTTAGGGAGGAGGGAGCTGGTGTTAACATGCTTGAAACCAAGGCTTTTCGGTTACAGAAGTCAACAAATGATAGCGCCTGGGGAATAGGTGTGGAACTAAGGGCTACAGGGCCTGGGTTAACCTCTACATCATCAGAGGAACAGAGGAGGAGTAGGATAAGGGTATGGCTAAAGGCTATAAGAACTGGTCGTCTAGTGCGTTGGGGACAGAGAATAAAAGGAGCAGATTTCTGGGCGTGATAGAATAGATTCAAGGTGTAATGTACAGACAAGGGTATGGTAGGATGTGAGTACAGTGGAGTTAAACCTAGGCGTTGAGTGACGATAAGAAAGGTTTCGTCTCTGGACAAGTTAAGCCAGGTGAGGTCTCCGCATGTGTGTGAGGTGCAGACGGAGGAGCTATCTAAGGCATTTTGAGCGGGACTGAAGGCTCTACTGTGAAATAAAACACTAAAAACTAGCCAAGACAGCAATAGACAAGGCATATTGACATTAGAGAGAGGCATAAAGGAATCACAGGTGTCGATCAGGAGAGCTAAGACAGCAACGGGTAAATTGTTATGCAGGTGAGTGAGGACCCAAAAGCGACTTAACAGAAACTGAGTTTATTTATGTCCAAACAGAAATAACATAATCCTCAATCCTTTACAGGAAATGTCCAAACGGGGATAACAGAAATCCTCTAGTAGTAGAGGGAATTGCAGGATAAGCGGCAACCGACTGCAGGTCCCTTCGGGTAGGCGCGGGCCGTAGCTGACAGAGACACCTGCTCACACGCAGCATCTGAAGATAAGGCAAAACACGACAGGACGGAACAAGTACACAGCGAACAGCAAACAAGGATCCGACAAGGACAGAGGCAGAAACCGAGAGAGAAATAGAGACCTAATCAGAGGGCAAAATAGGGGACAGGTGTGAAAGAGTAAACGAGGTCGTTAGGAGAATGAGGAACAGCTGGGAGCAGGAACGGAACGATAGAGAGAGAGAGGGATAGAGAGAGGGAAAGAAACCTAATAAGACCAGCAGGGGAAACGAATAGAAGAGAAAGCACAGGGACAAGACATGACAATATATGACAATACATGACATAAATGGCGATGAATGGGCAGAGCGGGTCAGTTAGGTACATACAGGGCCTGAGTTCGAGGCTGGGGCCGACAGGTAAACAAAATGAGGTACCGTGTTGTTGAAACAGTCCAGGGGGCATCAGCTGTGTAGCCGTTGTACTTTTACCCCACAATTGGTAGTCTTGTCCCATCGCTACAACTCCCCTATGGACTCGGGAGAGTTGAAGGTCAAGAGCCATGCATCTTCTGAAACATGACCCTGCGAAGCCGCTCTGCTTCTTGACACATGGCTAACGTAACTCAGAAGCTAGTCGCACCAATGTGTCGGAGCAAACACCGTTCAGCTGGCGACCGAAGTCAGCTTGCAGGTGCCCGGCATGACACAGGGAGTCACTAGAGCGCGATGGGACAAGGACATCCCAGACCTCTGCGCCACTCTTGAGGCCTGCACTGTATGTCTACTGTACTATTAATAGTGACCGAGTGTACATGCCTCTAGAAGTTATTTAAGTAGGTGTGTTTCACAGTGTTGTATGACCTGACGAAGATCCAACTCAGATCAATACATTGTGTTTATTGTGCCTCTGATTAAATCACCATGGGAGCATACCAGAGTTGAAGACATTCCTTTTTTCTTCTTTCCTGCACCTGAAAGTTGGATTTTTTCACTTCATTTAATATAACAGGCTTTAAAAATTCAATAATGGTGCACAATTTTTACTTATAATATCAAAGGGAAGCAAAATGCACTCTTTTCGTAGAAACGACCCTGCAGAGGATGACACAAAATATTTCCACAACATATTACCTTGGGGCCCAGATTAGCCAATCTCGTTGATCAATTCTTTGCCTGGTCTCAGTACCTCAGTGCATACAATACATTCATTATTCCCTCCAATAGGCCCACTGTGTCCTGTTTCACCATTAAATGCA
>NC_060183.1:54551810-54565387 GCF_021184085.1 Oncorhynchus gorbuscha | reverse complement strand
CACCTGCATAACAACAAGGGTAGTGAGGTCTGCACAACGCATCACCGGGGGCAAACTACCTGCCCTCCGGGACACCTACACCACCCGATGTCACAGGAAGGCCATATAAAGATCATCAAGGACAACAACCACCCAAGCCACTGCCTGTTCACCATGCTATCATCCAGAAGGCGAGGTCAGTACAGGTGCTTCAAAGCTGGGACTGAGAGACTGAAAAAAAGCTTCTATCTCAAGGCTATCAGACTGTTAAACAGCCATCACTAACATTGAGTGGCTGTTGCCAACATACTGACTCATCTCTAGCCACTTTAATAATAAAAAATTGAATGTAATGAATGTATCACTAGTCACTTTAACTTCTTGGATATAGGGGGCGCTCTTTTAATTTATGGATTAAAAAACGTTCCCATTTTAAACAAGATACTTTGTCACGAAAAGATGCTCGCCTATGCATATAATTGACAGCTTTGGAAAGAAAACAACCCATTTTGGGGTTTGACTTTCGCACACTGTTTCAAATGATCTAGAAGGGTGAGTGATTGTAACTGTGTACTGTTTTGGCAGAGTGAATGTACAGATGCTTCCAACGTGCGAACGCACACACAAGAGGCACCCACATCAAAGCATGCCTCCAAGACGCAAATCTAATTTGAAAAGGAGGGTTGAAAAACAGGGTTGAAAGGAGGGTTGAAAGTAGGTGTGAAAGGAGGGTTGAAAGGATGATTGAAAGGAGGGTTGAAACCCAGGATATATATAAGTCTGTTTCCTTTATATGCCATAATGTCATACTAATTTCGATTTTTCATCTAGTAAGAATTCACTGCATGCTATTAAAGAAAATAATTCTATTTTCAGACCCACAAGTGATTGACAACAGCTGCTAATCTGATAAAGGGAGCTACACTAAAGCAGCATATAACATGTATACTGAATAGTACAGAGCTCAGCATTACAGTTGAGCAAAACATAATTCACTTCATGAACTATTCATTTCAACAGGTTTGTCCTTGTTAATATCAGAATCTCTTCATTGAGAAGTACCTGGTTCCAATACGTCATCAGTATCATTTGTAGAGGTATTTGGTCTGACAATTTGCAGTGGGCCAGGCCTGGTGAGATGATGCTATCCATCACTCCAGCACCTAGTGCCAGAGCTGCTGCTGCAACATTATGAGCTCACAGGAAGGAAATGGAGGGCCTGCAAGATGAGCCTGGCTATAATGAGGGGTCTGTACTAGACCTATGCCCCGCCAGAACACAGACAAACATACACACACACAGAGAGAGAGAGAGAGAGAGAGAGAGAGAGAGAGAGAGAGAGAGAGAGAGAGAGAGAGAGAGAGAGAGAGAGAGAGAGAGAGAGAGAGAGAGAGAGAGAGAGAGAGAGACTACAACAATAACCTCTGTCAGGGTCTCAGACAAAAGAAGGGGGAAATAATCTTAGTGATAAATAGGAGTGTTCCTCCAGAGGGACGTTGAAGAGAACAAATAGCTTCTTTAATTTACCCATGGGGATTTGCAATTAGTGCCCAAAACATTCTTTGTACTGTTGAGGAGAAGGCCTCTCTTTGTGATGTGAATGGCTGTCTGGCTGCAGAGTATTGTTTTCTTCGACTGGTCCGACAGAGGGGAAAAGGATATGATGCTGGTTTACTGTACTGTATTACAATACAGGCTTCTGGGTGATGATCTCATTTTCACGGTGTTGCATGTCAACTGGTCCTTTAAAGTGCTTATTTCCGATCATGTACAGTAAGGTTTTACATTCATGTGATATTTTTGTGCTTCTTGCATTTTTATGTACAGTCTCGCTACTGTTATAGCCTCGCTACTCTACATAGCCTCACTACTGTACATAGCCTCGCTACTGTTATAGCCTCGCTACTGTACATAACCTCGCTACTGTTATAGCCTCGCTACTGTACATAGCCTCGCTACTGTTATAGCCTCGCTTGCCTACGGAGCTGTGAGGGGAACGGCACCTCAGTACCTCCAGGCTCTGATCAGGCCCTACACCCAAACAAGGGCACTGCGTTCATCCACCTCTGGCCTGCTCGCCTCCCTACCACTGAGGAAGTACAGCTCCCGCTCAGCCCAGTCAAAACTGTTCGCTGCCCTGGCCCCCCAATGGTGGAACAAACTCCCTCACGACGCCAGGACAGCGGAGTCAATCACCACCTTCCGGAGACACCTGAAACCCCACCTCTTTAAGAAATACCTAGGATAGGATAAGTAATCCCTCTCCCCCCCCTTAAGATTTAGATGCACTATTGTAAAGTGACTGTTCCACTGGATGTCATAAGGTGAATGCACCAATTTGTAAGTCGCTCTGGATAAGAGCGTCTGCTAAATGACTTAAATGTAAAATGTAAATGTACTCTACATAGCCTAACTACTGTATATAGCCTCGATACTGTTATAGCCTAGCTACTGTATATAGCCTCGCTACTGTTATAGCCTCGCTACTCTACATAGTCTCACTACTGTATATAGCCTCGATACTGTTATAGCCTAGCTACTGTACATAGCCTCGCTACTGTTATAGCCTCGCTACTGTATATAGCCTCGCTACTTTTATAGCCTCGCTACTGTTATAGCCTCTCTACTGTATATAGCCTTGCTACTGTTAAAGCCTTGCTACTGTATATAGCCTTGCTACTGTATATAGCCTCGATACTGTTATAGCCTAGCTACTGTATATAGCCTCGCTACTGTTATAGCCTCGCTACTGTACATAGCCTTGCTACTGTTATAGCCTCGCTACTGTTATAGCCTCGCTACTGTATATAGCCTCGCTACTGTTATAGCCTCACTACTGTACATAGCCTCGCTACTGTTATAGTCTCGCTACTGTACATAGCTTGCTACTGTTATAGCCTCGCTACTGTATATAGCCTCGCTACTGTTATAGCCTCGCTACTGTATATAGCCTCGCTACTGTATATAGCCTCGCTACTGTTATACCCTTGCTACTGTACATAGTCTCGCTACTGTTATAGCCTCGCTACTGTACATAGCCTCGCTACTGTTATAGCCTTGCTACTGTTATAGCCTCGCTACTGTACATAGCCTCGCTACTGTTATAGCCTCGCTACTGTATATAGCCTCGGTACTGTTATAGCCTCGCTACTGTACATAGCCTCGCTACTGTTATAGCCTCACTACTGTACATAGCCTCGCTACTGTTATAGCCTCGCTACTGTACATAGTCTCGCTACTGTTATAGCCTCGCTACTGTACATAGCCTCGCTACTGTATATAGCCTTGCTACTGTATATAGCCTCGCTACTGTATATAGCCTTGCTACTGTATATAGCCTCGCTACTGTATATAGCCTTGCTACTGTATATAGCCCCGTCACTGTTATTTTTCACTGTCTTTTTACTGTCGTTTTTTATTTCTTTACTTATCTATTGTTCACCTAATACCTATTTTTTCTTAAAACATGCACTGTTGGTTAGGGCCTGTAAGTAAGCATTTCACTGTAAGGTGAACACCTGTTGTATTTGGCACAGGTGACAACTAAACTTTGATTTGATTTGTTCAAAAAACGTCAATCTTTTGTCTTGCCATTCACCCTCTGAACGGCAAGACATACACAATCCATTTCTCAATTGTCTCAAGGCTTAAAATCACGTATTAACTTGTCTCCTCCCCTTCATCTACACTGATTGAAGTAGATTTAACAAGTGACATCAATAAGGGATCACTTCATCTGGATTCACTTGGTCAGTCTACGACGCTGGGCGCACAGTTGGCCCGGCATCGACTGGGTTTGGCCGGGGTCGGCTGTCATTGTAAATAAGAATTTGTTTTTAACTGACTTGCCTAGTTAAATAAAGATTAAATATATATATTTTTAAATAGCCTATTCCCAAATCATCATCCCTTCATGTTTGCTTTTGCTGTCTGAATCGGGCCTGAATCCTCAAGGAGAGTGACTGGACTTGGCAGTATGGAGTAAATGGTGGAGATAATGGTGGAGGTGGTGGTGGTGAGGGGGTGGAGATAGTGGTAGTGGCGAAGGTGGTGAGGGGGATGAAGAGAATGGTAGTGGTGGAGGTGGTGAGGGGTTGAAGATAGTGGTAGTGGTGGAGGTGGTGAGGGGGTGAAGGGAGTGGTGGAGGTAGTGAGAGGGGTGGAGATAGTAGTTGTGGTGGAAGTGGTGGTGAGGGGGTGGAGATGGTGGAGGTGGTGGTGGTGAGGGGGGTGGAGATAGTGGTGGAGGTGGTGGTGAGGAGGGTAGTGGTGGAGGTGGTGGTGGGGTTGGGGGGGGTGAATCCTTCAGTGGAGTGGGCTAGAGCACTCTCCCCCTTCTCGATCTCTCTCCCTGCCCTCATCCTCCTCCTCTCCTCCACTAGGGCATGGCTGGAACCTGCCTCTGATGCTGAAATGCTTTAATCAGCCCAGGATCCTTAATGAATGGAGACTTAGAGTCTGCAGAGGAGAAGAGGAAGAAGGAAGGCAATTTCTGGAAATGATTACTGGCTAATTCCCTTGTTTATCCTGCCTTTGAAAGGTTGAGACCCCACGCCTCCTTCCTCCTCTCACCCGACGGTCCTTCACTCTCCACTACCGCCTGCCCTGCACCCCAAACACTTGCCCATTTCCCCTCTACTCAAACCTCTCTCTCTCCCTCTCTCTCTCTCTCTACCTTGCTCTCTTCCTCTCTTTCTTTCCCCCCTTCTCTATCTCTCTCCCTCTCTCTCTGACTGTCACTCATTTCTGTATCATTGTTGTCTCACTTCTTAACATTTGGCACACTAGAGCAGACCCGGCCTTGCCTCTTTCATGTCTGCTACTGGCCGTCTCTGGCCCTTGTTGGGCTCAAGTGGGGGAGCCAGCTTAGTACTGAAGTTAATGGCTGGAAATCTCCAACTAACCTCCCCAACAGCTGTCCCTCTGGCCTCTTTCTTTTCCTCTCCTTTCTTACCGTTTCCCTCTTGTTGTTTTGTTTTCCTCCCTCTCTCTCCTCCCAGACCAATCCCTCCCAAATAAGGGAGGTTGAAGGCAACGGGGACCTCTTGTTGATAAAACAACCACTCCAGCAAATTTTCAGAAATTTGCTTTTTTCCACCGACAAGTGGCTCGAGGCCGGAAGAGAGGGAGGGGAGGAGGGGCGCCAGGGAGCGAGTGTCTAAAGCTCTTTTTTCTCCTTTCACTGTGAAGAAGAATGGAGGAAAGCTGGCCGTTGGACATGTCTATAATTTGCAATTCACCCTCAAAGGCGCTGGGAGCTTTGGGTTTCCTGGCTAGTGCTCGGTAATGACGCCAATGGACCCTGGTCTGTAGAGCCTACTCTTGTATCCCCTCAACTCCCCTCCATACAGCTTCCTCTCCTTGCTATTCTCCCTGGCACTTCCCTAAGCCATCAGCTGGAGGTGGGCTACTCTATACGGGCTGGCCAGGGGAAATATGTTCTGAACCCTAAAGTGGCTGATAGGAGGACCAGTGGGATGGTGGCGTGTAATGACTGAAGGTTGAACTATGCCCTGCAAGGAATTGAGATAGCTTGGGTAGAGTAAAATGCCTGTTAACCTTTGAACAAGTACATAAACGGATAATAGCAGGTCTCTCCGACTTATTCTACCCCAAATGATAATGGTGATAATCATAATAATGTACAATCATCTTCTATAGAGGAAAACATGCCCTTTGAAGATGTTCATGTCTTTATGTGAGTCCATGCTTTGATCAATGCTTGTACAAGGAGCCCATTAAATGTCATTATGCCTTTCATACACAAGCCTAATGTCCCTGTTTTGTTTCGGCTGTAAGAAGAGAGAGATCTGACCAATGCTTCTTCCTCCCCCAGACAGACAGCCCTCTGACACCCCTGTTCCCTGGAGAGACAGGTGTCCACACAGTACTAATTTGGGCTGGCAAGAAAGCATTTAACCTGGTCCTGGATTAAAGGGACACTCATGCAAAAACCAGGCTTACTGCCACCCCCTATCCCCTCAAACCTTGTGCGTGTATAAACACACACATATACACACGCACCACACACGCTTGAGCATGCACACACACACAAGCATGAACACACACATACAGAAACTCACACACACACGCACTGATGTCATTATGACTGTGGTCACACGCTGTGAGTGCTGATGAGGGAGATGTCAGTCGACATGCCCTGGAACAAGGTATTTGTTGTCCTCATCACACCTACCTGTTCCCTCACACTTGACTTACCCTACCCTCCTTCCCTCCCGCTCTCTTTTCCTCCCTCCATCCCTCCCTCCATGTGGCCTGGTTAGAGCTAGTCGCCTCCGGAGGGACCCGATCCCTCCCTCCCTCCATGTGGCCTGGTTAGAGCTAGTCGCCTCCGGAGAGACCCGATCCCTCCCTCCATGTGGCCTGGTTAGAGCTAGTCGCCTCCGGAGAGACCCGATCCCTCCCTCCATGTGGCCTGGTTAGAGCTAGTCGCCTCCGGAGAGACCCGATCCCTCCCTCCATGTGGCCTGGTTAGAGCTAGTCGCCTCCGGAGAGACCCGATCCCTCCCTCCATGTGGCCTGGTTAGAGCTAGTCCCTCCGGAGAGACCCGATCCCTCCCTCCATGTGGCCTGGTTAGAGCTAGTTGCCTCCGGAGAGACCCGATCCCTCCCTCCATGTGGCCTGGTTAGAGCTAGTCGCCTCCGGAGAGACCCGATCCCTCCCTCCATGTGGCCTGGTTAGAGGTAGCCGCCTCCGGAGAGACCCGATCCCTCCCTCCATGTGGCCTGGTTAGAGCTAGTCGCCTCCGGAGGGACCCGATCCCTCCCTCCATGTGGCCTGGTTAGAGCTAGTCGCCTCCGGAGAGACCCGATCCCTCCTCCATGTGGCCTGGTTAGAGCTAGTCGCCTCCGGAGGGACCCGATCCCTCCCTCCATGTGGCCTGGTTAGAGCTAGTCGCCTCCGGAGGGACCCGATCCCTCCCCTCCATGTGGCCTGGTTAGAGCTAGTCGCCTCCGGAGGGACCCGATCCTTCCCTCCCACACGGACAGTATCTGTAGTATCTGCAGCGCTGGCACCCATTTGCAATGCCACCCTACTGGCCCACACCACACAAACAAAACCTCTCTCTCCCTCTGCCTCCATCTCTATCTCCAAACGCCCAGACAAAGAGGCCTCTCCTCTTTTAATTCTGCAATGTCAGACCTGTCAGCTTTTCACTTGGAATTAATCTCCGCTGGCTTCTAGCTCATCAGCTGTCGTAAGTTTAGCACCCAGTCATAGGGGGGACCGACGGATCAAGCTAAGGCGGATTGACACCACTGGTGTGAAAGAAGATTCTAATTCTGGATAATTAGCTGACGAGAAAATACAAGAGGGAGAGAGAGGCGAGGAAGGAGGGAGGATAGAGGAGAGGAGAAGTGGCAGTGCGTCGTAAGCTCTTTTGTTAACTGTCTATCTCTCGTCCGTCCGTCCCTCCTTTCTCCTCCCCTGACCTCTTTTGGGAGACTTTGTCTTAGGGTCAGTGAGCAAAACCTGTCTCCTTTACTCCTAATGAAGTGACACAACCCCCGGACCCCATTGGCTCTGTGGCTGTGCACAATAACAACAGCTTTATAGTATCCTAATACTGGCAGGGCCATAGAGAGAAGCATCAAAGTTAGTGACCTCTGAATCTCATGTACCACTGCTTATTACATGATTCTTCCTATTTAACCAGGTAGGTTGTTGAGAACACAATCTCAGTTACTACAACAACAACCTGGGATGTGAAGCAAAATAGACATCTGGAGGATATTTTGAAAGATGTGTAGTTGTCTTCAATTCTATCCTGAGATATGTGGTTGTAAAGTAGTGTCGTCCTAATGACATCACCGTATGTCGGGAATCACAGCACCAAACACCTGTACCAGTACCAGCACAAAACACACACACAACCACACACACGGAACCAACCCCTTCCACCCGTCACACACCAACACAGCGACACGTTCCTGCTTCCCAGGGGAGAATAATAATATGACGGGTGCAAATCAAAGAGCTGGGGCATGTAGCAGGTCATTATCACCATGTGGATTTGTCGCCTTCATCACCCCCATGGCAGACAACGCCTCTCTAGCCAGGAGCACGAATTACACTGGGTGTTTCCAGAACCAGCGCAATTACAGCCTCTCAGTGCCAACACTCCCTGACACGTCACACCAAACGCCAATTAGACAGCATCACACACCTGGCATATCTCGGAGGTTCTGGGGGGTAGACTGGGAAATACTGGTGGCCTGCAGGGTTCACTACTACAGCTTGTTATGGTACTGTGTCTAAGTGCGCACTGTATGACCTTGTTGTAACGTATGTCATTATGGGTTGCTGTTGTTGTTGTTGTTGCTGTTTAATGTTGAGGGCTTCACCAAGGCATTGGTCGTGTCATGGTGGACATTTTCTGCTACATTGAAACAGCAACCGCTGAACAATAATTGTCATTGATGCCTGTGCTTTCTAATTAAGCATTAAGGCCTGAGGGGGTGTGGTGTATAGTTAATATACAATGGCTAAGGGCTGTTCTTAAGCACGACGCAATGCGGAGTGCCTGGATACATCCCTTAGCCGTGGTATAGCCATATACCACAAACCCCCATCTTGCTTTCTCGCTATTATAAACTGGATACCAACGCAATTAGAACAGTAAAAATACATGTTTTGTCATACCCGTGGTATACAGTCTGATATACCATGACTTTCAGCCAATCAGCATTCAGGGCTCGAACCTCCCCACACCAGTGGTACAGCATACATTGAATATGTGACGGGTAGCTCTACCACACACACACCCACACACGTCCCTTTAGACCCCAGTGTCAGAGAGCTTCTCTTGGAGGAAGGGTTGAAATGAGGTGGTGTTAATGTGGAGTGACGTTTGAGATGTCAAGTTCTTCACACCACCGGCTGGGTGGTTTATGGCCATTAGAGCTTCAGCTCTTCTCTGATTGGTGGAGGAGAACAATGTCACTGTGGGTGTGTTATGTTGTCCTCGTGAGGAGAATGCATGTTATAGTGAGCTGAACTGGTGGTTCTAAATACTGTGCTTTTTCACAAACATTATATTCTGTCTATTACATTGAATTAGGAAGTCGAGGAATTTTGGGAAAATACAAAAGTTGTTTAGAACTCACTATGCAATGTTTTGTTATTTCCAACATATATTCGCTCAGGCTCACAATATCCACCACTACAGTATATCAACACATTTCCATGAGGATGCACACATTTACACAACCACTCACCCAGAAAGCCAATATTGGTCTTATACCTGGCAGTTGAACCCGTCACCCCAGCATGGGCATGTCGACCGGGCCCATCCACCCATGCATGTCCAAGGTGGGCCTCAGACCCTCACTCAGACACAATGGCAAGCCCTGATTTTGAAATGATATCTATTACTATTAGTGACAGTACTCCCGGACCGGCCGTTTTGATGTTCCCCCGGTCTGACAAGCCAACCCAAGTGACGCTGATGGCTGTGGGCACAAATCAGAGTCGCTTTACTGCATCCCCAGCACCCTACGCCGCTCACACAACGCACCCTGCTCCATATAGCCCCCCCCCCAAACCAGGAAAGAGAGCGAGAGAGAAAAACAGAGAGAGAGAGAGAGAGGCAACCAAACTGAAATCAAACATTAGGATGCCAACATCTCAGCACTCTGCTTCCCTCACCCTCTCTATCATCCTCCCTCTCTCCTTCCCTCCCTCCCTCGCTCTACCACTCCCCCTCTCCACTCCACACTGCTGATCTTACTCCCTCATTTTTTCCTCTCTGTAAGTGGCAGTGAGTTTAATATCTTTAGAGGGAGGATGTAGGCAGGGCGTGAAAGAGAGGGAGAGGGGAGAGAGAGAGAGAGAGAGAGAGAGAGAGAGAGAGAGAGAGAGAGAGAGAGAGAGAGAGAGAGAGAGAGAGAGAGAGAGAGAGAGAGAGAGAGAGAGAGAGAGAGAGAGAGAGAGAGAGATGGAGAGATGGAGAGAGAAACTGTTGGAAGAGTGCAACAAAGGAAGCTCTTTAAGCACCTTAATGCACATGCTTGGGGAATTGTCTGTGCTACTGGAGAAGCTCTCCAGTCCCAGAGCACCAGGAAGTAGTTCATCTTGGCTTTGTTTGCCTTGCTTTACCTTGTACAGCTCCATTTACTTCAAATCACAAAAACAAACTTCAAGATTACATTTAATTAGTGTTTTAGTAGAATGGCCTATCACCTTAAATAAGCATGGGTGAGATAAAAGCCACTTAAAACTTTACAACACTGGGACAAGAGTTAAAATATGACCTTAAACTCCCCATCAGAATGAACAAATGAAGCAGTACACTAATACAGTAATTCTATATTGTCCTTCCTCGTGCTTGTACTCTCTTGATCTACAGCTCCAGTGTATCTGTCTCTCAGGGAGCTCCTCATTAGAACAGTCTGTGGTCCTATTGCAGCAGGAGCAACCTGACTCCTGGTTCGCTAGGAGATGCATCCTGCAGCATGGCGCCATAGATGCCATAGTATACCCTGTGATATACGTATACACCCGCTGCTGCTGTGAGGCTGACTGACATCCCATCAGTTGATTGATGCTGAGATCTGTTCTCAATTCAAGACTATTACACACACAGCCAGAGACACACAAACACACACACATCCCCGCAGCCCCTGTATACACACACACACAGTTGAAGACAGCAAATTAGTGCAGTTGGACCACAGCGTCGTCTGGCTGTGTGTGTCACACACTCCCAGTGTCTACACACCAGTGTGGCTCTACACTGCAGAAAGGAGAGGTAGGGGAGCTCAGCCCACCCAGCCGAAAGGCCTCTGGCCACCATGCCAGCACAATCACTTCAGCAGGCGGGAGGCCCGCCGCTCCCTCTCTCCTACTCTCAGCCCCGTCTACTCCCTGCACCATCTCCCCAACCCACAGTCATTTCTGTCAGCTTCCATATTCTTGTCTTCACAGCCTGTTTGCCCATTCTCCCCAGACGTTTCTAGTCCGCCGTACAGATGCGGCTCGACGAACAGGATCCCCAGTAAGATTGGAAACAGGCACCAGCTTCTGCAGGCGCCCTGGTAGCGGTGGTGGTGCCTGGGGTCACATCTAACAGAGACTCGCTCCTGCTCTTCCACAGGGTGGTGCCTGGGGTCACATCTAACAGAGACTCGCTCCTGCTCTTCCACAGGGTGGTGCCTGGGGTCACATCTAACAGAGATCCACTCCTGCTCTTCCACAGGGTGGTGCCTGGGGTCACATCTAACAGGGACCCGATCCTGCTCTTCCACAGGGTGGTGCCTGGGGTCACATCTAACAGGGACCCGATCCTGCTCTTCCACAGGGTGGTGCCTGGGGTCACATCTAACAGGGATCCGATCCTGCTCTTCCACAGGGTGGTGCCTGGGGTCACATCTAACAGAGACCCACATCTAACAGAGACCCGATCCATGTTGGTGGCTGGCAACAAATGGGACAAGACTGAATAGGAGAGGCCTTATTGCATGTTCAATATGGTGAAAGAATACCTCACTTTGTCTATCAGCATCATCAGGTTCAACAACAGCAGAGGCAATGGACCAATGTCTGGAGGAGAGTGTATTTCTATGAGACTGAAAGAAAAAAGCATCCTGGGAAAGGCATCAGTTACACAACCACATTCAACCGAAATGTGTCTTCCGAGAGGTGAGGGGGGCTGCCTTAATCGACATCCACGTCATTGGCGCCTACTTAAAGTGATCTCGGCATTTCTTGTATTTGTCATGGTTTGTTGACACAGAAACTGTGACTGAGTGTTTGAACAGGACAGTAGATTACATAATGAAACCATGAATAAATGTACAGACAAAACATGATCAAACAGGATCACACTCATCAATTTGTGAGTCACCTTTAACTCTTAATTGAAAAGGGCCGTTGAATGAGCAGCACCCGAGTATCCAAACTCTGCCTTCTCAGCTTGTGATTGTATTAAGGTATTAAGTGGCGCTAAGAAGAATGAACATATGCACCTTGGATTGACAACCTGAAAAGGGGAGGGGAAATAAAGTAGAGAAAGAATGGAATAAAGGATGTGTCCCTTTTAACTTCCACACTTCCTTCCTTCCACACTTCCTTCCCAAAGAAAGGAACTACCAAAAACAGAAAATTAGACACAAAAAAGACAGGAGGGAGAATGAGCAAGAAAATGAACCACACCCAAACTCCCAACTGTACAAACTAGCTAAAAGGGCTCTAACTTCATGTGATTTCCTGCCCTCTCCCTCATCCTGATGTAAAAGCTGGAGCCAGCAGGTCTATCCATCTCTCCTTTAATGAGATGACCAGGGAAGCCTGTCCTGAAGAATTGATGGTGGAATCTGTGTCGGTTCCCTCCTGCTCCTGCCCCGACACAACAGTTAAGGGCGGTACAGGTCATATATATTGACCAGGCTACTGCATCTAGTACAGATTTACAGTGCTGAGTTCTGCCACTCCTTCCATCAGGCAGGGGACTGGGCCCCTCCCACAGGCAATGAAACCTCACAGCAACTCTTCCAGAGTGATCAGTCTGTCACCATCCCTCACCGCCTTTATGTGCTCTCCGATGCCACCCAGCCCAATCCCACAAAATGGCTGAACAATGAAAACATTGACATTAAGGTGGGGGAAAAAGACCTTGAAATACATCCGATAAAGTGAGTTTTCCACAGAGAGTCGCTGGATGGAACCATTTATGATTCTCAAGAAACAATTGGAGGAAGATGCCCTGTGGACAAAGGCAATAGGGAAGGCCCATCGTGGACAGGCAGGTCCTGCCCTGGGCCGCCCACAGTCAGTGTTCCCTGACAGATCGTAAAAGATAATTGCGCTGCCTGGGCTTTTTAAGAGTTAGCCAACGAGTTGCTTCAGGGTGGTCAGGGGACTAATGTGTGTTTACCGGGACAGAGACGACAGAGAGAGATGCAGCCTGGGACCACTAAGCACCAGGGAAGATAAGACATCTCCACCTCTCCAATTCAGGGAAGATAAGACATCTCCACCTCTCCAATTCAGGGAAGATAAGACATCTCCACCTCTCCAATTCAGGGAAGATAAGACATCTCCACCTCTCCAATTCAGGGAAGATAAGACATCTCCACCTCTCCAATTCAGGGAAGATAAGACATCTCCACCTCTCCAATTCAGGGAAGATAAGACATCTCCACCTCTCCAATTCAGGGAAGATAAGACATCTCCACCTCTCCAATTCAGGGAAGATAAGACATCTCCACCTCTCCAATTCAGGGAAGATAAGACATCTCCACCTCTCCAATTCAGGGAAGAAGGGAGAGGCTCATTTTGTTAAGAGGAGCCACAGAGAGAGTGGTGTTTTCTGTCCCCTTCCCCTCCACCTCCCCTGGGGTCCTGGGGCTGTGCATAGCTGTCCACTGGGCTGCCTGTGTCTCTGTGTGGGCCTCCTCTGGTCCAGACCCATGGATCTATGGGGAGTCGTTCACTAGTTCCAGTCACTGTAACTTCACGAGGTGTGTGGGGAGGTACTGGCACCATAACACAAAGCCAGAGTCACCACCAGTCAACCAGGCTGGCCCACACAAACACTCCACAGGAATTCACACACACTGTGGGCTGGGCTGCATTT
>NC_060183.1:54509310-54546810 GCF_021184085.1 Oncorhynchus gorbuscha | reverse complement strand
ACTGGGGACCCTCTCTGCGGGCCCCGGACTGGGGACCCTCGCAGCTGGCCCCAGACTGGGCACCCTCGTTGCAGGCACCGGACTGGGCACCCTCGTTGCGGGCCCAGGACTGGGCACCCTCGTTGCGGGCCCCGGACTGGGCACCCTCGTTGCGGGCCCAGGACTGGGCACCCTCGTTGCGGGCCCAGGACTGGGCGCCCTCGTTGCGGGCCCCGGACTGGGCACCCTCGTTGTGGGCCCCGGACTGGGCAACCTCGTTGCGGGCCCCGGACTGAGCACCCTCGTTGCGAACTGGAGACCGTCACTGGAGGCTCCGGACTGGAGACTGTCGCTGGAGGCTCTATACTGGAGGCCGCCGTTGGAGGCTTCGTGCATGACTCCTCACAGGAGGTTTCGTGCCATGGATCATCGCTGGAGGTTTCTTGCCATGGATCATCACTAGAGGCTTCTTGCCATTGATCATCACTGGAGGCTTCGTGCCATGGATCATCGCTGGAGGTTTCTTGCCATTGATCATCACTGGAGGCTTCTTGCCATTGATCATCACTGGAGGCTTCGTGCCATGGATCATCGCTGGAGGTTTCTTGCCATTGATCATCACTGGAGGCTTCTTGCCATTGATCATCACTGGAGGCTTCGTGCCATGGATCATCGCTGGAGGTTTCTTGCCATTGATCATCACTGGAGGCTTCTTGCCATTGATCATCACTGGAGGCTTCGTGCCATGGATCATCACTGGAGGCTTCTTGCCATGGATCATCACTGGAGGCTTCGTGCCATGGATCATCACTGGAGGCTTCGTGTCATGGATCATCACTGGAGGCTTCTTCCCATGGATCATCACTGGAGGCTTCTTCCTGGGCGCAGGCACAGGACTCACCAGGCTGGGGAGACACACAGGAGGCCTGGTCCTTGAAGCAGGCACAGGACTCACCGGGCTGGAGAGACACACAGGAGGCCTGGTGCATGGGACGGGCATCGGATACACTGGGCCGTGAAGGCACACTGGTGGTCTCGAGCGCAGAGCTGGCACAACCCGTTCTGGCTGGATGCCCACTTCCACCCAGCAAATGCGGGACGCTGGCACAGAGCACACCGGCCTGCGAATGCTCACTCGAGACACCGTGCACATCACCCCATAACACGGTGCCTGACAAGTCACGGTAAGCTCCCTACGGTAAGCAAGGGAGTTGGCTCAGGTCTAAACTCAGACTCCGCCAATCTCCCCATGTGCCCCCCCAATTCTTGTGCCTGCTTCGCTGACTTGCCTCCTCATATAGCCGCCGATCTGACTTAGCTGCCTCCATCTCCTCCCTCGGACGGCGATACTCCCCGGCCTGCTTCCAGGGTCCCTTTCCGTCCAGGATCTCCTCCCATGTCCAGGAGTCCTCTTTACCACGCTGCTTGGTCCTTTGGTGATGGGTGGTTCTGTCTTCCTGGAAGGAATAAGTGGACCAAAGTGCAGCGTAGTGAGCGTTCATTTTCCTTTTATTTTGGGATGACGCCAACAAAACAAGAAACAAAATAACAACCGTGAAGCTCACAGAGGTATAGTGCCACAAACAAAGTTAACTACCCACACTGAAAGGAGGGAAAAAGGGCTACCTGGGTATGATTCTCAATCAGAGACAACGATAGACAGCTGTCCCTGATTGAGAACCATACACATAGAAACACAAATCATAGAAATAAAGGACATAGAATGCCCACCCAAATCACACCCTGACCAAACCAAAAAGAGACATAAAAAAGGCTCTCTAAGGTCAGGGCGTGACACCCCTCATGCAACCAATTAGAAATATGAACGTTTGGGCGTGTTGTCTGACTAGGTGTGACTGGTTCAGCAATGATGACTACACCCAATAAATGTAGGCTAACACAACAGAGCTCTTAGAGACAGAGCTGTCAGTCAAATACATTACAACGTCAGACTAATATCACCAGACCAACATTCAACAAGCCAGGGTGCTAAACTTCAGTCTGACACCTACAGCTATGTATCTACTGTGTCTTAGTACTTATCCTGTCATGAGCTTCAAACAACACAATTATACTTTGAATATATTCACACATTGCACATTATGACTCTGCAATACATTTTCTAAATCTGCCAAAACATTTCCATAAATTGACTTGTCAGTCAACACCTCAGGAATGAGTCATAGACAGACAGTAGCCAGGTTGACATACTGTGCCACAATGGCTGGCTCGCGCTCCACTGCCTTCTCAGCTCCGAGGGGCTCTGAGTGTCCGGTGTGTGTGTATGTGTGTATGTATGTGTGCAGGCGTGTTTGTATGTGTAGACAGGTGATTGACAGGTGCCTTGGGGACCTAAAGGGGAGAGTGGGGGTGCAGTCTACGTGCAGAGAGGTGGGGAGCTGTGCCACAGGTAAGGAGATGCCAGAGCAAGGGATGGAGGCAGAGTGATAACACTGCCAGGCAGATGTGACACAGGTGAGGACAGAGTTGAGCCCCCTCCCAGGCTCCTCAATGATGCCCCTTTACTTCCTATGGACAGATGGCACAGAGTTGCCCCATCCATAGGAGACAACACACACACACACACACACACCATGAGACAGTTACAAATACAGACACACAAACAAAGCGTTGTGTTCTTGCTCGTCCTTACACTCCTTACTGCTCTACTCCTGATCTGTCTATCTATCTTGGTTTTTTTCTCTCGGACTGTCAACCTAAATAACTGGAGCTAATTTAATTCAATTACAAATTCAATTCTGAATTATGTAAGAGTTTCCCACACCCCCCTTCCCCTCTATTCCAATCTCTTTCTAAAACCTCAGCCTCCCTCTCTTCCAGTAGTCTCATCTACGGCCACTTGCCTTTGATCACTGCCCAGCCTCATTTCTCTCCAACCTTTTAGCACATATTAGATCCATAACTTCAGAAGAAATGATTGACCTGTCTTTTGACTAGCCGTCTGACCACCCCTCACCTCCTTCCCACACACAACTCCGACGACAGGCGCCTGATGCAACCCCCCCTCCCTCAATCCCTTCTTCTTCATCACTTTCGTCTTGATTGAACTTGTCTGGAAGTTTAACCCCAGCTGTGCCTGGTCTCTGTGGTGCCTAGCCGGGCGTCTCCGGTTCCCGTCGTCTTCATCACCCCATGGAGGACCTTCATTAATCCAACATCTCTCAGAGACAGAGCATCAGACTACTCACGGTGTTACCACTACACCACCATGTGATCACCCACCAGACCATCTGTACTGGAGAGTACTGCTTGATGACCCCATTATACCATAGTATCCTCTTTCTCACCACTCCTAAATAAGGCCTGGAAACTATAGATTTATAATAGAACCTGTTACTGTACATAAAAAATATCCTTACTTTTATTGATAAGCCAAAATCTGAGGCATAATAAAACATGGTAACCTCACTGTTGGTCCTAGTGCTCTATCTGGAGCTAACAGTTCAAAGACTACCTTAAACAATGCTGTGTCCAATGGGGCAGCAAATTAAGCCATCTGAAATACTTTGAGTTCAGGCCAAGCCAAACTGCAAATGGAGAATAAATTAAATAATTGACCAGCTACAGTAGATAGCAACCAAAGTAAAATAACTGGTAGTTAGATGATCAAGTGGGAAATAGTTTTATGGAAAGTAGAGAGAGAGAGAGAGAGAGAGAGAGAGAGAGAGAGAGAGAGAGAGAGAGAGAGAGAGAGAGAGAGAGAGAGAGAGAGAGAGAGAGAGAGAGAGAGAGAGTGAGTGAGTGAGTGAGTGAGTGAGTGAGTGAGTGAGTGAGTGAGTGAGTGAGTGAGTGAGTGAGTGAGTGAGTGAGTGAGTGAGTGAGAGAGAGAGAGAGAGAGAGAGAGAGAGAGAGAGAGAGAGAGAGAAAGAAAGAAAGAAAGAAAGAAAGAAAGAAAGAAAGAAAGAAAGAAAGAAAGAAAGAAAGAAAGAAAGAAAGAAAGAAAGAAAGAAAGAAAGAAAGAAAGAAGCAACAGAAGTAGGTCAATCAATGAGTGCGGGAGCCCAACAGGGCCGAGACACAGCTGCCCATGGGGACCCCTCGCCGCCTCCCAACCATAACAGAACAGCCAACAACACTGGCCTGTGGAGGGGCACAGTCTAACCACTACCAAGACTACCTGAGAGAAGGGGAAGTCTCTAGAGCAAGCAGACTAACTGTTTTCTACCTTCTGCAATATATCAGTGGAACAGGTTAAGAATGTGTTTTATATCCATTATAAAATAATAATTTGAATCACATTTTAAACAATAGAATAACATTTTAAAAAGAACAACAATGGAAGCATCTTAATAGTTGGCTGTGGAACAACAACCATGTATATTTTTCCATGCAGATATATGATTAATTGATTAGAGTGGATTATATTTTATTCAGGGCCTGTGCAAAGGCAACACAGCGCCCATATGCCCTGAGTTTCACCACTCAGTCATGTTGCATCAGCCAGTGGACTGAGTCAGAGATGCTGCCACCAAACTCCGCTGCTTGTCACTGCCACTCAGCTGCCATTGTGAAGTGTTTCTCTCCTCTCCCCCATTAGTCACTCATTTCCAACACTGTCGCAAATGGAAGCCCTCTGTGGGGGCCCTAAACAGGGGGAAAAGCAGCCTTCATTCATGTTTCAGTATACATGGGCACTAGAAAAGAAACAAGCTTGATATCTCTTAAGTAGCTAATGTTCCTATCCTATTTGGTCATGAGGTGCGCTTTTGAAATAAGTCCTCAGTAGTGACCTGACTGTCTCTGCAGGTGATTTCAAACAATCAGCGAACCACGGAGGGGTCAAAGTTCCTGGACAACCAATTAGATCATGACCCATAAGGGACAGATATGGGGTGAGGTTTAGTAAAGGTCGGCCAGGGGTCAAGGAGTGTCTTGCATTCCAGACTCTTAATCCTCTCGGCAGTCTGGAACCCCCCCCCCCCCCTCTGTTCGCCAACAAGCACGGGTTTGGTGATTGATTGAATGAAGAGACTTAAAATAAATGGCCCTGCTCAGGGAAAGTGCATGTTTTAACCCACCTACCCCCCTAACCCTCCCTATCCTCTGTCCTCTCTTCCCACTCCCTGGAAAGCAGAGTACTGAGGATGTGGGTAATTTGTCAGACCCCCTCCCCGCCTGTTGGAGGGCTCCCTGGGACATTTTGGGCCGTGTCGCCAGGGCGGGGGGCACCCAAACATGGCAGTAGTGGCTGTGGTGGTGGAGGCCTGGGATTCTGGGCAGGGGAATGTCCATCCATCAGTCCTGTGACAGCCATGACACACAACCCCGCAGCACTTGTGCCCCTTCCTCTCTCCCCCCTCTATCGTCTCTCCCTCCATACAGACTGTGCTGACTCGCTTGCCATTTACTCCATTTACGCTTGCAATTCCCAACACACGCAGCTAGTATTCTAGTATTGCTCCATCTGTGCTGGAGTGTACATAACACAGGGTCTGGGAGCTGCAAGGCACACCAGGCGTCAGCATTACAGTGCTTGCGTTGGAGTAGTCTCCTGCTGTGCCTTAAATCGCCCCCCTGCCCTATCCTACACAGAGCCACACATACAGAAACATAATGTAGCCATGGAAGCGGTGGGCCCTGAAGCGTATAGGAGAAACGTGAACCCCTGTATGAGCCATTAAGAGAGTAAATGAATAACAAGAGGAGCTTCCATTTCCTCAATGCCATCTCTGCCTTATGGTCAGGGCCTGAGCTCTGGCCTCTCTTCATCCTGGGGGGTTCCTAAGCGTGTGTGTGTGTGTGTGCGTGTGAGTGTATTTTGCTGTATGTGTGTGCAGATTGAGTGATGTGTTGTGTGTGGCTGCCCTGGGGTAGCCTGTCGTCCACTCAGCAGGACAGGGCTAATTCTCTGCAGGAGGCCAGAGCGCAGCACCTCATCCATCTCTCCACTGGGAAAGGCCTGCCGACAAACAGACAGACAGACAGACAGACAGACAGACAGACAGACAGACAGACAGACAGACAGACAGACAGACAGACAGACAGACAGACAGACAGACAGACAGACAGACAGACAGACAGACAGACAGACAGACAGACAGACAGACAGACAGACAGACAGACAGACAGACAGACAGACAGACAGACAGACAGACAGACAGACAGACAGACAGACAGACAGACAGACAGACAGACAGACAGACAGACAGACAGACAGACAGACAGACAGACAGACAGACAGACAGACAGACAGACAGACAGACAGACAGACAGACCCACTGGACATCTATCACACACCAAACACTAGTATATATGTATATATACAATCTATGTGCTTGTGTATTGTTAGGTTTGGTTATTCAATTCAATCGTGAATTAAATCGTTATTATGAATTGTTGTAAATTGTTGCAAATTATCTTAAAATGGATTAATAGGACATTAAAAGAAAACACGTACCATAAATAGTAAAAGTGAAACATAAATAGTAAAAGTGAAACATAAATAGCTAATATATTGATTGGTATTATAATAACACTGCCATTGAATATGTTGTGTTAATTCTCCCAGAATACTGTTATGTAGTCTGGCATGCGAAGGGTGTGGCAACGGGGAGTTCTGGCACTGTATCCCATAATTGGTTGGAATGACAGTGATGAGGTGAGACTTGATAGGTGGACGTAAAACTCTTCTCACGGCTGCTACGATACAAGATCACTTCAAAATGGAAATAGCATTTAAATGAGGAACAGGAGCCTTCCTTTTGTTTCACTGTGTTGACAATATCCCCATGACAATGACAGTGGAACTACAGGAACAAATAAAGGAACCGTTTTAATATGTTGTTTACTTCCTGATAAAGTTTGCTCTTTGACCTCTTGTGTCGCCATGCCGAAATGAATCCTGTCTGTCCCTGTCTGGCGGCATCACCATCCGTGGCTCTGAATCACAGAGCAGATGAAAACACACACACACAGACACGCACAAACACGTAGACACACAGGCACACATAAACCCACAGACACCATCACTGACCCCGTTGAGCAGGGCTGGGTGTGCAGATTCATGGGACGTGAGAAATAGCTCCAGTCCCCTTGTGTTGATGAAGGATCTGAGGCCTGAGAAGAAGCACGCTGGGAATTTTTCATGCCTCAGCGTGAAGCCAGGATCCTCTCACACTCTGGCCATCTCAGATGCCACTCACACCCCTTCCCCTTCCTGACCTCCCTTCTGTGTTCTCTTCTAGTCTATCCTCTCCACTCACACCCCTTCCCCTTCCTGACCTCCCTTCTGTGTTCTCTTCTAGTCTATCCTCTCCACGCACTAACCTTCCCAAGAACGTCACACAACAACCACCACACAGCAATCAAGGCCTCCAGCTCTTTACCGTACCGGTGCCTATGATTCGTGTACTTATGTCAGAGCCTGACAATAGCAATAGTGTACGCGTAACTAAGGAGGCAAGAGAAGACAAGCAGAGCAGATGAAGACAGTGAGATGTCCTTGATATTGTGGCAGCAGTGTAGTGACAGTATATTGTGTGACAGTTCAGCACAGCAGCCTGTGAGGTGGAAGGTTTATATCTCCTGACGTGCCTGAGTCATCGGTGCCTCATGTCTCTGCTCTTTCATTATGACAGGATAAGGTGTGTCTGTGTCTCTTTGTGTGTGTGTGTGTGTGTGTGTGTGTGTGTGTGTGTGTGTGTGTGTGTGTGTGTGTGTGTGTGTGTGTGTGTGTGTGTGTGTGTGTGTGTGTGTGTGTGTGTGTGTGTGTGTGTGTGTGTGTGTGTGTGTGTGTGTGTGTGTGTGTGTGTGTGTGTGTGTGTGTGTGTGTGTGTGTGTGTGTGTGTGTGTGTCTCTTTGTGTGTGTGTGTGTGTGTGTGTGTGTGTGTGTGTGTGTGTGTGTGTGTGTGTGTGTGTGTGTGTGTGTGTGTGTGTGTGTGTGTGTGTGTGTGTGTGTGTGTGTGTGTGTGTGTGTGTGTGTGTGTGTGTGTGTGTGTACGTGTGTGTGTGTGTTGTACTCTGTGCTGATGGCCAGTGTTCATCTGCATTAGTGTTTGGGACCTGTCCAGCAGCTTTACTGCAAGGATTCGCTATTGCTCTCTGGAGCACTGGTCGTTCAAGACCGGAAATATGCTGCATTCAACTGTTTTGCAATATGATCCCACATGAACTAATGTGCTTCTAATACACCTATAAACTGCCGGAGAGATGGTCATGAGATAGAGTGTTGTAGACTAATATACTGTATAGAAAGAGCTCAGCACCTCACTGAGACTATTGAGAGAGATGGAGAGGAAACTGAGATGTACAGACTCATTTCCAGAGATGTTCAGACTGGCAAGGATCATTTAAGATGAACAGGAAACATCTTTTCCAACTGTGAACGTTATGCTAACATACTGCTGTGTCTGGAATAACGATACAGTTGAGAGTGAGATGGGCTGGAAATAGAGAAAGAGTGTAAGAGAGAGAGCTGTAGACTCATCCACAAAGACAAGTAGGATAAAGACGTGTATCCATTTGAAATGCAGAGAAGGTGGTACTGGGCTCCGCCCTCCTTAATGCACTGTCCTCTGTGTGGTTTTAAGTGGCCTGGCAGGCCGTTTGAAGGAGGGCCATCCGTTCTCATACGACTGCTCAGCCAGGATTGAATTAACGTCTCACACACACACACAAACACACACGCACACACTAGGCTTCCCTACACACACACCCTACCCCCTTTAACCCCCCCCCCTCTTCACCACCACCCATTTCACAGTGACTTGTTGCTGATTTATCTGATGGTAGGAATTCTGTGAAGGATCCCTACTGTAACCTTTTCCCCTCACCAGATGTTCCGTCTGACAACACAATAATGTTCATCCCCAAATCCCCATGCAAACATATCAAGTGGCTGCTATGTGTTTGTGGCAAGGCCGGGAGAAATGACAGAGATGGGAGTGGGAATGGATTTTAAACAGAGCCAGTGTGGTGCAGTGAGCAGGCGGCCATATGCTCACTGACGACAGGGGGATGACCTAAGGAGGAGGGGGGTGATCCCTTAATTGATTCTTAGGCTAAGTGGTGTATAAGGAGATCATACAAAATTCTCACCTAACGCACCTGTCAAACCCAAACTACACCGTTAATATGATAGATAATATGTTCTTAGTTAGACTGATGAACACTCAGGCTGAGGAGATGGAAAAGACGTCATGGAAACCTTCCTCCCTATCATCAACATGACCTTTGTAATATAGGTCATGTAGAGTGGTTATCAAACATACTCTGTGTTTAAGAGTTCGAAGTATCTCCTATCATGTGTCGCCATTCGTGTTATTCCATCATCCACATTACATTTACACATTTAATCTCCTGAATTTGAAGAAAACACATGAAAACTGTCAGCAGGCTGAAAGACAAGCCGTAAAAGGCAAGGCAGCCTTCACAACAACAAACCGTTGAGTAAGGTGAACTACAGCGTGGTTATCCAGTGAGAGTGTAACGTATATCAAAGATAGGCCAGAGACAATCACCAGGGTTACAGACAGCTTGGTCTCTCTCTGACACCACTACACCTCAGTTCTACTTGGCTGGGTAATGGCTGCAAGACACACATACAGCTCACCGGGGAGAGAGGGAGCAGAGAGAGAGAGAGAGAGGAGGAGAGGGGGCAGAGAGAGAGAGAGAGAGAGGAGGAGAGGGGGAGCAGAGAGAGAGAGAGAGAGAGAGGAGGAGAGGGGGAGACCGAGCGTTGTCAAGGGGCCTGACGGCTTCGACAGTCCCAGCCAATATTTGTCACTTTCAGAGTGCATGAATTCTTGATTTGATGTGCCTTAATTGATTCAGCTCTGCTCGGTGCTGGCTGTCTGTCAGAGTGGGGCTTCTCTCTCTCTCTCACCCCACACCAGCCAGGCTGCTGAGAGACTCATTTCCCTGGGACGTAGGAGGGATGAGGGTAGAAGGGAGGGATGGGAGAGGAAGCGAGAGTGCAGCCGGTGCCCTCGAGGTGACCCCTTCCATGACACCATGAGCCCCACACAGCAGACATGTTGGAGGATCAAGTGTTTCAAAGTGAAACAGACAGAGAGATAAAAATATGACTGCATAGCTAAGGCCTTGCTTGGATGGATTAGGCCAAGGAGCGTTTTCGTTGTATGAAGCAGTCGTCATGTGTCTGGAGCCCAGGTGTCAAGTTGCCCTGTCGTTAGGGTGTCACATGGAGGGTGAAATACAGGAAAACAGGCAAAAAATGTGGCAAGTATTGTCAGCAAGTCTTAAAGATAGAAGATGCCTCTGTCTTCTATGATGACTTCATCTTGAACCATTTTTTTCTGTCATTGTGTCACTATAATTTCTCTGCCATGTTACTATGGTTTTCCACAAAGGTTAGCAACTATGTCTTTAAGGGTGTGCGGTTCAATTGTGAGTGTCTTACCAAGGTAAAGTGCTTGCATTTACCTTGGTTGTCCTCCCAAGCCTTGGCCCACTCAAGAGGCTCGACCAAAATATATTTATTTTCTCCCTTTAAACTGTTGTGTCAGAAATGTACAATACAGCTGAGTGGTTTATCTTGAGAGTGCTGCCTTTTCCTAATAGCCTTGAGGTAAAATAATGGTAAAGGACTGAAGGACGAAGAATTTGTTTCATAAGAGCCTGTATGGAATAAAAAAAAACTAATGTGTGGAGAGGAGAGAACAGTTCAATGACAAGTTGAGGGGGAGGGGAGCATACAGACAGAATATATTCATGAATTTAATGTGTGTGTGTGTGTGTGTGTGTGTGTGTGTGTGTGTGTGTGTGTGTGTGTGTGTGTGTGTGTGTGTGTGTGTGTGTGTGTGTGTGTGTGTGTGTGTGTGTGTGTGTGTGTGTGTGTGTGTGTGTGTGTGTGCAGTTGTGCATCAACGATAGTTATGAATTTATATGATAGTTATGTATAGATGGTAGTTATATGATAGTTATGAATTTATATGATAGTTATGTATAGATGGTAGTTATATGATAGTTATGAATTTATATGATAGTTATGTATAGATGGTAGTTATATGATAGTTATGAATTTATATGATAGTTATGTATAGATGGTAGTTATATGATAGTTATGAATTTATATGATAGTTATGTATAGATGGTAGTTATATGATAGTTATGAATTTATATGATAGTTATGTATAGATGGTAGTTATATGATAGTTATGAATTTATATGATAGTTATGTATAGATGGTAGTTATATGATAGTTATGAATTTATATGATAGTTATGTATAGATGGTAGTTATATGATAGTTATGAATTTATATGATAGTTATGTATAGATGGTAGTTATACATATCCAGTGGGGAGAACAAGTATTTGATACACTGCCGATTTTTAAGGTTTTCCTACTCACAAAGCATGTAGAGGTCTGTAATTTTTATCATAGGTACACTTCAACTGTGAGAGACGGAATCTAAAACAAAAATCCAGAAAATCACATTGTATGATTTTTAAGTAATTAATTTACATTTTATTGCATGACGTACGTATTTGATACATCAGAAAAGCAGAACTTAATATTTGGTACAGAAACGTCTGTTTGGAATTACAGAGGTGATACGTTTCCTGTAGTTCTTGACCAGGTTCGCACACACCGAAGCATGGATTTTGGCCCACTCCTCCATACAGACCTCCAGATCCTTCAGGTTTCGGGGCTGTCGCTGGGCAATACGGACTTTCAACTCCTTCCAAAGACTTTCTATTGGGTTCAGGTCTGGAGACTGGCTAGGCCACTCCAGGACCTTGAGATGCTTCTTACGGAGCCACTCCTTAGTTGCCCTGACTGTGTGTTTCGGGTCGTTGTCATGCTGGAAGACCCAGCCACGACCCATCTTCAAAGCTCTTACTGAGGGAAGGAGGTTGTTGGCCAAGATCTTGTGATACATGGCCCCATCCATCCTCCCCTCAATACGGTGCAGTCGTCCTGTCCCCTTTGCAGAAAAGCATTCCCAAAGAATGATGTTTCCACCTCCATGCTTCACAGTTGGGATGGTGTTCTTGGGGTTGTACTCATCCTTCTCCTTCCTCCAAACACGAGTCATCTGTGGAGCGAGTGGAGTTTAGACCAAAAAGCTCAATTTTTGTCTCATCAGACCACATGACCTTCTCCCATTCCTCCTCTGGATCATTCAGATGGTCATTGGCAAACTTCAGACGGGCCTGGAGATGCGCTGGCTTGAGCAGGGGGACCTTGCGTGCGCTGCAGGATTTTAATCCATGACGGCGTAGTGTGTTACTAATGATTTTCTTTGAGACTGTGGTCCCAGCTCTCTTCAGGTCATTGACCAGGTCCTGCCGTGTAGTTCTGGGCTGATCCCTCACCTTCCTCATGATCATTGATGCCCCACGAGGTGAGATCTTGCATGGAGCCCCAGACCGAGGGTGATTGACCGTCATCTTGAACTTCTTCCATTTTCTAATAATTTCACCAACAGTTGTTACCTTCTCACCAAACTGCTTACCTATTGTCCTGTAGTCCATCCCAGCCCTGTACAGATCCACAATTGTATTCCTGATGTCCTTACACAGCTCTCTGGTCTTGGCCATTGTGGAGAGGTTGGAGTCTGTTTGATTGAGTGTGTGGACAGGTGTCTTTTATACAGGTAACGAGTTCAAACAGCTGCACTCAGGTAATGAGTGGAGAACAGGAGGGATTCTTAAAGAAAAACTAACAGGTCTGTGAGAGCTGAAATTCTTACTGGTTGGTAGGTGAACAAATACTTATGTCATGCAATAAAGTGCAAATTCATTACTTAAAAATCATACAATGTGGTTTTCTGGATTTTTGTTTTAGATTCCGTCTCTCACAGTTGAAGTGTACCCATGATATAAATGACAGACCTCTACATGCTTTGTAAGTGAGAAAACCTGCAAAACCGGCAGTGTATCAAATACTTGTACTCCCCACTGTACAGTACCAGTCAAGAGTTTGGACACACTATCACATTCTTTATTTTTACTATTTTCTACATTGTAAAATAATAGTGAAGACATCAAAACTATGAAATAACACATATGGAATCATGTTGTAATCAAAAAAGTGATAAACTAATCAAAATATATTTTAGATTCTTCAAAGTAGCCACGCTTTGCCTTGATGACAGCTTTGCACACTCTTGGCATTCTCTCAACCAGCTTCATGAGAAATGCTTTTCTAACAGTCTTGAAGGAGTTCCCACATATGCTTTTTTTTACCCTTATTTTACCAGGTAAGTTGACTGAGAACACATCCTCATTTACTGCAATGACCTGGGGAATAGTTACAGGGGAGAGGAGGGGGATGAATGAGCCAATTGTAAACTTTTTTTACCTTCATTTAACTAGGCAAGTCAGTTAAGAACAAATTCTTATTTTCAATGACGGCCTAGGAACAGTGGGTTAACTGCCCGTTCAGGGGCAGAACGACAGATTTGTACCTTGTCAGCTCGAGGATATGAACTTGCAACCTTTCGGTTACTAGTCCAACGCTCTAAACACTAGGTTACCCTGCCGCCCCAAATGATTAGGTGATTAGATGATTAGGTGGCATGAAGGCCAGATTGGGAATTTAGCCAGGACTCCGGGATAACACACCTACTCTTATGATAAGTGCCATTGGATCTTTAGTGACCACAGAGAGTCAGGACATCTGTTTAATGTCCCGTCCAAAAGACGCCACCCTACACTGGGTATTTGTTGGCAAGAGAAGGTGTTCCTAATGTTTTGTGTACTCAGTGTAAATGTACTTTATGTCTTTATCTGGATGTAAATGTAGTATTTAAATATTTAAATGTAGTACAAAGTAGTGACACGGTGTAGCTTTTTTTCTTGTTCTGAGCCTATTGAGCATTTGGTGAAAGGTTGCGCTTGCAAAAAGTAAAAACCTACTAAAAAAATCAGACCAATATATGTATGGCCACTTTCAACTGTCTCACAGTTAACATAATTCTAGTTCATCTGCCGTTTCATGTTGGTCCCACTCAAGGCGTCTGATAGCTTTAATCTTGGTCCAAGCTTGTCCTGCTTTCTGATTCATTGTGGATAACACCAAGCGAATCAGGGAGGCTCTCCCGACAATAAAGCACTAAGGAGGTGAACCAGAACTGTCACAGGAGAATTTAGATGTGTACTTGATTGCTTTTAAATTGAGTGCCACGGATATCTTGTGATCATGTTAAGTCTCTCTTGAAGGGCGAAAAGAGCCAAAGAAAAGCTCTCTAAAAGGGGCCGGAAATGTTCATCGCTGAGGAACAAGTTGCAAGTTGGAATAGTATTAAGCAGAGCCTAGAGGAGTCTGGCCCCCAGCGCATCATGTGTGTGTGCTAATGTCACATTGATTATGCTGGTCGTAAACTGCCTTTGTTTGTTCCTCCGTCCCCCTGTCCGTCACACGTCTGCTGGGACGAGCCACAGTCACACTAAAAGCCCTCTTTTCAGTGTTTGCCACAGTTCTACGTTGCTGAGGAGGAGAAGGGCATTCCCATCGGAGGTCTCCCACTCACATTTGCCTCTGCAGTCTCATGTATTAATTGCTTTTTAATGTTTCCTTCTCTCCTGGATGCTGTTGAGTAAAAACAAATCAACAAGAATAGGGGCATAAGCATTTCTCTGTTTGGGCCACGGCCCTGACTAAGAGGGTAGCCACTGAATAAACCATAAATGTAAGCTGGTGAATGAGGGAATCAGGATGGTAAAATACAACGTAAAAACGGGAGCCATTTGGCCTGCCGTATGCAGAGTCCCAAGTGTAACAGTCCCATCTGTGTACGTGCCACATGAAGGGAATCTGGTGTGATGAGGACGGAGGATTCTATGAACAAATGTGACATTTGTGACATGTCATTTCCCTCTTGGGCCACAATATTTCCCCCCATATGCACCAACTTTGGGCAAAATCCTACTTTTCAACATTCATTTTTAATACATGAACATGCAGAGAAACCTTGTGTACTGAGTTAATTGCACGTTGGTAGTACCATCTGTATGACTGCAACTGAGTGCAATAGTACCTTCATTATAAACCAGAAGTATAATCATAAACATCATATGACTCAACCACCCACAATTAGTCACTATGGCCAGAACATTGGCTAATTTAATCGTAGTCCTTACATACAAACGTCACATAATTACACCACAACCTCCATGACATCTCTTATCAGAACTGGTGGTGGTTAATTCAACCTAGGCTCTGATTGTGTAATTAATGTTCTGCAGGCCTATGTTCATCATCTATTCCTATCACACACACTGGACAGGACAGGACAGTGGTGGGTGTGCGCGGGGCAGAAATATTTGGTCTGGTCGTGAGCGCATGGGGCGTGAGGGGGACACAGAGTATTTGGGATAGAGTTACAGGGCTAGCATCTGCCATCTGGCCATCAGGCAGTCTTATCCATCATTGGCCAGCTCCACGACAAGCGTTTGTTTGGAGTCTCTGGGCCAGACAGGAATAAAATTAGCTTGATGATTAAGTTCCTCCTCAGCTCCGGCGGGAATAAGACCCACCATTTATTTTCATTACTTCCGCTAGTTGTATGGAGTCTCTCCATTAATTTCCCTGAACCGTCCGGATGCCTGCCTGTGAAACCTGTATCCCTCTCCTGAGCATGGATGGGTTGTTGCATAGGGGTTGTGATGTGTTGTCATTTCCAGCACTGTGCACGTTTAATCAAAGATATTCCCTCGTAAACACACAACTTTGATTTCTGGGCTCTTTGCATACATAATTGCACTCACTATAAGGTGACTTTATTGTTTGGAATCATTCCACATAACCTTATGACATTCAATATTGGCTTGGCCTTTTATAGGTATTCCTGAGAAAACCTTGCAAATGGGCAGAGGTTATAAAGATGGATTCTGTAGGTACATGAGATTTTATTTGTATCATTAGTGTGACCTAAACCTGGTTCTCTGTAACAAATGCGTTGCCACATGCAGGACTTGATATTTGAGTAACAGGAGCAAAAGTACTAAACTAACGTGTCATTAGAGAGGAGACCCATGCTACAGTACCTCAATTTACAACTGAGATTAACAACAGTGATACCAACAAACTAGACAAAGGCTCCCCTAGCCAAATCCACCCACTGTTTTCCAAGTAGTTAGCAACAGGTGCACAGAATCAATCAATAAGTCCGATCAAGGTCACAGAAACACCACCAATTGACAACTATATCCTATTCAGCTAATTCGTTCTACTGTCATCAGTAAATATTATCTCTCTCGGTACTGAATAAGGGGACTTGATCATGACCTTGTGATATTCGTGCAATTGAAAGAGTGTCTGTGCATCATGTGCTGTAATCATGCCAGCCAAAGTGACTGTGTTGACCACTTATACAGCATGGCTGGGCTGGGCCTCAGGAGTGTAGAAGGACTTCATGGTGGAATAGAATGGAAGCCATAGCCAATCTTTGTCTTTAACACACACGTGCACGTTTCACATGCACAGATGCATACACAATGAGAGAGATAGCCCCTCTTCATTTCCTACACACACACACACACACACACACACACACACACACACACACACACACACACACACACACACACACACACACACACACACACACACACACACACACACACACACACACACATACACACACACACACACACACACACACACACACACACACACACACACACACACACACACACACACACACACACACACACACACACACACACACACACACACACACACACACTCTCACCCACTCTCAGAGATTTGTTACAACTTTTACCCTGGGTGCCTGTTAGAGGGAAATGAAGACATCTTGTACTTATTTAAAGCCTGTAGCCGTAACACCCTTGCCCCCAGTGTAAACCTGTGTGCTGAGCCCCAGTGAAGAGAGCGCTGTAGCTCTTTGTAATGTAGCGCTAACCCAGAGCTTTTGGAAAATGTACTACACGAGAGCTCAAGGCTTTTAAGTCCAGCCTCCCCTCAACTGGGAGAGGAGAGCAGAGCAGAGGAGAAATAGGGGGGCAGGGATAGAGCAGAGGAGAGTAGGGGGGCAGGGATAGAGCAGAGGAGAGTAGGGGGCAGGGATAGAGCAGAGGAGAGTAGGGGGTCAGGGATAGAGCAGAGGAGAGTAAGGGGTCAGGGATAGAGCAGAGGAGAGTAGAGGGGCAGGGATAGAGCAGAGGAGAGTAGGGGGCAGGGATAGAGCAGAGGAGAGTAGAGGGGCAGGGATAGAGCAGAGGAGAGTAGGGGGCAGGGATAGAGCAGAGGAGAGTAGAGGGGCAGGGATAGAGCAGAGGAAAGTAGGGGGACAGGGATAGAGCAGAGGAGAGTAGGGGGTCAGGGATAGAGCAGAGGAGAGTAGAGGGGCAGGGATAGAGCAGAGGAGAGTAGGGGGCAGGGATAGAGCAGAGGAGAGTAGAGGGGCAGGGATAGAGCAGAGGAGAGTAGGGGGGCAGGGATAGAGCAGAGGAGAGTAGAGGGGCAGGGATAGAGCAGAGGAAAGTAGGGGGACAGGGATAGAGCAGAGGAGAGTAGGGGGTCAGGGATAGAGCAGAGGAGAGTAGGGGGCAGGGATAGAGCAGAGGAGAGTAGGGGGCAGGGATAGAGCAGAGGAGAGTAGGGGGCAGGGATAGAGCAGAGGAGAGTAGGGGGCAGGAATAGAGCAGAGGAGAGTAGGGGGCAGGGATAGAGCAGAGGAGAGTAGGGGGCAGGGATAGAGCAGAGGAGAGTAGGGGGCAGGGATAGAGCAGAGGAGAGTAGGGGGCAGGGATAGAGCAGAGGAGAGTAGGGGGGCAGGGATAGAGCAGAGGAGAGTAGGGGGGCAGGGATAGAGCAGAGGGACAGGACAGGACAGGACAGGAGGTGTACAACACAATGTCCTTGAACTGGAGCTGTGGGAAGAAAGATCCATTCCCAGACTTGGCACTTTAACCCCAACATTTTTATTTGTTTCACTATTTGTTTTGCCTTGTCCAGCTCCCTCTCTCTTTCTGGTTCTCTCTCTCCTTCATTCTAATTATATTATGTAAACAATTAATTTTGTTATGATGAGATCACTACAATGGATGTCAGTTCTGTGTTAACACTTCCATCCTCAGATAGTGACAACAAACCATGAAGAGAGAGAGCGATAGAGGCAGAGAGAAAAAAAGAGAGAGCAGAGAGAGCAGAGAGAGAGCAGAGAGAGAGAGAAGAGAGAGAGCGAGAGAGAGCATGGAGCAGGGTAGAATTACATTACTTCCCAGAACCATTGTTTGCCGAGGAGAGGAACCAATTTTCTCTAATGTGTTTCTGTGTTGTGTCCTGGTCCTCCCCCATTTTGCGCGTATGCCTAGAGAGAGGGGTCCTGGATGATGGGTCAGAGGGGAGAAAAGGAGGTGTGTCTGTGTCTATGTCTATGTGTGTGTGTGTGTGTGTGTGTGTGTGTGTGTGTGTGTGTGTGTGTGTGTGTGTGTGTGTGTGTGTGTGTGTGTGTGTGTGTGTGTGTGTGTGTGTGTGTGTGTGTGTGTGTGTGTGTGTGTGTGTGTGTGTGTGTGTGTGTGTGTGTGTGTGTGTGTGTGATACTCATAACGAGGATGTCAAATAAAGGGAAGAGAAGCTCCATTTCCCGGCTGAAGGCACCCTGGGATGTGTAAGCAGGAGGAAATCTTAGAAGGAAGGGGAGAGAGTAGGTTACCACCGGTACCAGATTAACAGCTGCCCAGAGTAACAGCCCGGCCATGCTTATTTCTACAGCCAATTAAAACAACTTGCAGTCATGTTTCAACCGCAGGGCCCAGATTCCTCTGACCTTCTTAGCTCTCTTTCTCACTACAATGTTATTCCTGCTCCAAATTATCTATATTATTGCTAAATAAATACCTTTACACTTGGTATGTAATCTGCTCTCCTGTTGGAGGACAATCATCCAGTCTCGTGCTTATTCACCTTCCTCCGCCTCTCGCGTTTGACGATGTTATTATAAACCAGACCTCAGGTTTTTTCCCCACTTGTAATTATCAAGTTAAACTCATTTTGATAACCTTTTGCCATGCTGTCACACATTATTCTTGGTACTATGTAGTCCTAAGAGATACAGTTTACACACAATGAAGATTCCTATACATACGGTTGAAGTCGGAAGTTTACAAACACTTAGGTTAGAGTCATTAAAACTCAATTTTTAACCACGCCACAATTTTCAAGTAAACAAACCATAGTTTTGGCAAGTTGGTTTGGACATATATTTTGTGCATGACACATGTAATTTTTCCAACAATTGTTTATAGACAGATCATTTCACTTAAAATTCACTGTATCACAATTCCAGTGGGTCAGACGTTCACATACATGATGCTTCTGATAAGCTAATTGACATAATTTGAGTCAATTGGAGGTGTACCTGTGGATGTATTTCAAGGCCTACCTTCAAACTCAGTGCCTCTTTGCTTGACATCATGGGAAAATCAAAAGAAATCAGCCAAGACCTCAGAAAAACAATTGTAGACCTCCACAAGTCTGGTTCATCCTTGGGAGCAATTTCCAAATGCCTGAAGGTACTACGTTCATCTGTACAAACAATAGTAAGCAATTACAAACACCATGGGACCACGCAGCCATCATACCGCTCAGGAAGCAGACGCGTTCTGTCTTCTAGTGATGAACGTACTTTGGTGCAAAGAGTGCAAATCAATCTCAGAACAACAGCAAAGGACCTTGTGAAGATGCTGGAGGAAACAGGTACTAAATAATCTATATCCACAGTAAAATGAGTCCTATATCGACATAACCTGAAAGGCCGCTCAGCAAGGAAGAAGCCACTGCTCTAAAACCGCCATAAAAAGCCAGACATGTGCAACTGCACATGTACTTTTTGGAGAAATGTCCTCTGGTCTGATGAAACAAAAATAGAACTGTTTGGCCATAATGACCATCGTTATGTTTGGAGGAGAAATGCTTGCAAGCCGAAGAACACCATCCCAACTGTGAAGCACGGGGGTGGCAGCATCATGTTGTGGGGGTGCTTTGCTGCAGGAGGGACTGGTGCAATTCACAAAATAGATGTCATCATGAGGTAGGACAATTATGTGGATATATTGAAGCAACATCTCAAGACATCAGTCAGGAAGTTAAAGCTTGGTCGCAAATCTGTCTTCCAAATGGACAATGACCCCAAGCATACTTCCAAAGTTGTGGCAAAATGGCTTAAGGACAACAAAGTCAAGGTATTGGAGTGGCCATCACAAAACCCTGACCTCAATCCTATAGAAAATTTGTGGGCAGAACTGAAAAAGCGTGTGCGAGCAAGGAGGCCTACAAACCTGACTGTTACACCAGCTCTGTGTAATAGGTGCGTGCTGGTGGCAAGGAAGTCAGGAGCAGGAGAGTGAACTTGGTATAAACGGAGCAGTTTAATGAAAATTCAAAAACTCCAGAAACCAACATATACAAAATAAAATACGAGGGTGCAAAACCTGTCGCACACAAGAACATAACTTGCACCAATACAGAGGGTTAAATACACAACATGTAATTGATGGGATTGGAACCAGGTGTGATGGAAGACAAGACAAGCCTAATGGAAAATGAAAAATGGATCAGTGATGGCTAGAAGGTCGATGACGTCGACTGCCGAACACCACCCGAACAAGGAGAGGGACCGACTTCGGAGGAAGTCATGACAGTACCCCTCCCCCCCGCTAAATCCCATAGACAATTTGTGGGCAGAACTGAAAAAGCGCGTGCGTGCAAGTAAGCCTACAAACCTGACTCAGTTATACCAGCTCTGTCAGGAGGAATAGGCCAAAATCCACCCAACTTGTTGTGGGAAGCTTGTGGAGGCTTCCCGAAATGTTTGATCCAAGTTAAACTATTTAAAGGCCATGCTACCAAATACTAATTGAGTGTATGTAAACTTCTGACCCACTGGGAATGTGATGAAATAAATATTCTGACATTTCACTGTCTTAAAATAAAGTGGTGATCTTAACTGACTTAAGACAGACAATTTTTACTAGGATTAAATGTCAGAAATTGTGAATAACTGAGTTTAAATGTATTTGGCTAAGGTATGTAAACTTCTGACATCAACTGTAAATATAAGAATGCTCTTTTGTCTTGAATTGACGTAGAACTTGGCAGACCCACCCTAAAACCTTGCTTCTCCATAAACGCCTGGTTAAACTGAAAAATACAACCTCTGTCACACCTGTCACAGAAAGCGCTGAAGCCAAGGAGACCCCTGAACTGAACTTTTCTCGCAGGAACCTTTCCCTTTTGTATCTCTGCCGTCCCCATCCCATTTTGTGCTGCTGATTGCGATGCTGGAACCTTTGTTACCAGAGAGGCTCTTTGAGTTTGTCTCCTCGAGATTCCTCCCTGCGCGGCCGGGAATGACTGTCTAGCCCACTGGCTTTTTCATGTCGATGATTGGAAACAGATGTGGATGGCTTACAGCCCGGTGTCATCACTCACCCCTTAGCTCCACCTCTCCTCCATCCCTCAGTCCCCCATCCCCACCAGGCCCTCAGACTACCTGCCTCCCCCTCCTCAACCCATCACCCCTTTAGGGGGAGACGATGAACGTCAATTGGGACAAATCAGTATATCACCAGACCTTGTGTCTGCTACCCACTCAACCCATCCCCAACAACCTCCATAGTGGGACGTTCAGTGCTACACAACTGGGGATTACAGCTTAGTTCACCATACATTCACAACATATCTTCTTCTGTTCAATCTAGGAACAGTAACAGTGGTACTAGTAGCAGCGATGGCAGAAGACTCGACCAAACATGGAGCGCATCTTAAGCTGTTGTTTGTACTGAACTGCCATTGTTATAGATATACAGTAAAGGAGAGGAAAAAGGAACTGTCACTCATACCTTTCTCCACCCATTTTTCTCCATTTCCCATCCATCCATTCACCCATCCAGTGTTACTCCCAGCCCAATCTGCTCCACTCTGACCCCAGACCGATGCACCTCCCTGGGCCTTTGAGCGAGACAGCCCGGTCTGCACCACACTCTGACAAATGAGGTGGCTGCTGAGCCTCTGTCTACAGGGGGCTTATTGGAAGACAGGCCTACTACCTGGAGGGAGGGTTCAGGGGGGAGCAGCCATGCAGCATGTTAGTTAACCTGCCTTAGACTACTGCTGCCCATACAGGCCTCCTCCTTCACTCCCACACAAATCATTCCACCACCCCAGAACATTCTCAGAGGGATGGAGGGGACTTGGGTTGGGAACAGGGGGAGAGGGAGAGAGGGGGGATGATGGGGGTAGAAAGACTCAGTGCCAGGCTGGGGGTCTCGTCGTGACTTTGCGGGGACAGACAGGGCAGCTGTCCAGCCAGTGGCAAGAGGACCGTACGTCCACAGTTTATTGGTCCTGACAGCCTTCACACTGAGGCTGTTATACTAGTTGTGGGATTCATAATTCGACACACATTTAGTGTAGTGGACAGCCACCACTGTGTCTGGACTGTTGTCAGGGCTTTTCTTGTCTTCTTCAGTCAAAGAGTAGAAAGCAGTCTGTGGTGGCATTACCAGCATATCAAGTCTGTTAGAGATTTGTTTGGTTTTATTGATAAGCTGTTGATCACCTGAAATGAATCCAATCAATCATTAGACAAGAAGGGAAATAACTATGTAGTTCCAACATAGTTCCCTCCAAACTCATCACTAAGCTGGGGACCCTGGGACTGAACACCTTCCTCTGCAACTGGATCCTGGACTTCCTGATGGGCCAGCCCCAAGTGGTGAAGGTAGGCAACAATCCCTCTGCCACGCTGACTCTCAACACAGGGGCCCCTTAGGAGTGTTTGGTTAGTCCCCTTCTGTTCTCCCCATACGGTGATGAGGTCAAGGACATGGCAGTGTCCAATCAAATCAAATCACTTTTTATTGGTCACATACACATATTTAGCAGATGGTATTGCGGGTGTAGCTAAAAGCTTGAGTTACTAGCTCCAACAGTGCAGTAGCATCTAACAATTCACAACAATACACACAAATCTAAAAGTAAACAAATGGAATAAAGTTGGAATAAATATTAGAACGAGCAATGTCGGAGAGGCTTTGGCAAAAATACAGTAGAATAAAATACACGATATACCTATGAAATGAGTAAAGCAATATGTAAACATTATTAAAGTGACTAGTGTTCCATTAATAAAGTGACCAGTGATTCCATGTCTATGTATAAAAGGCAGCAGCCTCTAAGGTGCAGGGTTGAGTAACTGGGTGGTAGCCTGCTAGTGATGGCTATTTATCAGTCTGATGTCCTTCTGGAGAGTCCTGCGGTTGAGGGCGTTGCAGTTTCCATACCAGGTGGTGATACAGCCCGACAGGGTGCTCTCAATTGTGCATCTGTACAAGTTTGTGATGGTCTTAAGTGCCAAGCCAAATTTCTTCAGCCTCCTGAGTTGCTGTTGTGCCTTTTTCACCACATTATCTGTGTGGGTGGACCATTTCAGATCGTTAGTGATGTGTACGCCAAGGAACTTGAAGCTTTTCACTTTCTCCACTGCGGTACTGTCGATGTGGATAGGGGTGTGCTCCCTCTGCTGCTTCCTGAAGTCCACGATCAGCTACTTTGTTTTGTTGACATTGAGGGAGAGGTTATTTTCCTGCCACCACACCGCCAGGGCCGTCACCTCCACCCTGTAGGCTGTCTCGTCATTGTTGGTAATCAGGCCTACTACTGTTGTGTCTTCTGCAAACTTGATGATTGAGTTGGAAGCGTGCATGGCCACGCAGTCATGGGTGAACAGGGATTTTAGGATGGGGCTGAGCATGCACCCTTGTGAGGCCCCTGTGTTGAGGATCAGTGAATTGGAGGTGTTGTTTCCTACCTTCACTACTTGGGGGCGGCCCATCAGGAAGTTCAGGACCAGTTGCACAGTGTGGGGTTCAGACGTAGGGCCCCAAGCTTAATGATGAGCTTGGAATGTGCTATGGTATTTAAGGCTGAGCTATTGTAAATTAACAAAGGTATTCCTCTTGTCCAGATGGGATAGGGCAGTGAGCAGTGGAATGGCGATTGTATCATCTGTGGCTCTATTGGGGCGCTATGCAAATTGAAGTGGGTCTAGACCAGGGGTGGGCATTCCCAGTCCTCAGGGGTCTGATTGGTGTCACAGTTTTGCCCCAGACCCAGCTAACACACCTGACTTCAATAATCACCTAAACATGATCTTCAGTTTAGAATGCAATTTGATTAATCAGTTGTTTGCTAGGGATAGAGAAAAACTGTGACACCCAATCACGCCACCGAGGACTGGAGTTGCCCACCCCTGGTCTTGGGTGTCAGGTAAGGTAGAGGTGATATGATCCTTAACTAGACTCTCAAAGCACTTCACGATGAAAGATGGGAGTGCTACGGGGCGATAGTCTTTGCATTCTTGGTGGGGCCTGATTGGTACAGGAACAATGGTGGACATCTAGAAGCAAGTGGGGATAGCAGACTGGGATAGGGAGAGATTGAATATTTAAACACTCCAGCCAGCCAGCATGCTCTGAGGACGCGGAGCCTAGGCCGGCAGCCTTGCGAAGTTTAACATGCTTAAATGTCTTACTAACGTCGGCCACGGAGAACGAGAGTCCACAGTCCTTGCTATCGGCCCGTGTCGGTGGCACTGTGTTATCCTCAAAGCGGGTGAAGAAGGTGTTTAGCTTCTCCGGGAGCAAGACATCAGTGTACGCGACATGGCTGGTTTTCCCTTTCTAAGGTTAATCTCAGAGGTTACCCGGAACGTATGCCAGTTCTCGCGATCAAAACAATCTTGAAGCATGAATTCCAATTGGTCAGACCAGCAGTGAATAGACCTTAGCATGGGTACTTCCTGTTTGAGTTTCTGCCTATAGGAAGAAAGGAGAAATATGGAGTTGTGATCTAATTTTCTGAAGAGAGGGACAGGGGCCTTGTAGGCATCCCGGAAGGGGGAGAATCAGTGGTCGAGCGTTGTAGCAGCGCGAGTACATCACTGGGACCGAGCCCCCTGCAATCCAGGACCTCTATATCAGGCGGTGTCAGAGAAAGTGTCACGTTCTGACCATAGTTTTGTTATTTTCTTTGTTTTTGTATGGTCAGGGCATCAGTTGGGTGGGAAGTCTATGTTTGTTTTTCTATGTTGTTTTATGTCTATGTTGGTCTATGTTGAGTTCGGCCTAGTATGGTTCGCAATCAGAGGCAGCTGTCAATTGTTGTCCCTGATTGAGAATCATAATTAGTTAGCCTTTTTCCACCTGGGTTTCGTGGGTGTTTATTTCCTGTTTAGTGTTTGTCATTCACCTTATGGGACTGTTCGTTTGTTGCTTATTGTTTATGTTCAGTGTTCATTTTGCTTCATTAAATAATGGACACTTACTACGCTGCGTTTTGGTCATCCGATCCTTCTCGCTACTCCTCCTCAGAAGAGGAGGACGGGATCCATGACAGAAACCACCGCAAAAGGACCAAGCAGCAATCGCAGGACTCATGGACTTGGGAGGAGATTCTGGATGGCAAGGGACCATGGGCACAGGCTGGAGAATATCGCCGCCCCAAGGCTGAGCTGGAGGCAGCGAAAGCTGAGAGGCGGTGGTATGAGGAGGCAGCACGGCGGCGCGGCTGGAAGCCTAAGAGGCAGCCCCAAAAATGTATTGGGGGGGGCACACAGGGAGTGTGGCGAAGGCAGGTAGGAGACCTGCGCCAACTTCCCGTGCTTACCGGAGAGAGAGAGGGACCGGGCAGGCACCGAGTTATGCCGTGAGGCGCACAGTGTCCCCGGTGTGTGTGCACAGCCAGGTGCGGTACATCCCAGCGCCTCGTATCGGCCGGGCTAGAGTGGGCATCGAGCCAGGTGCCATGAAGCCGGATCAGCGCATCTGGTCTCCAGTGCGTCTTTTAGGGCCGGTGTACATGGCACCAGCCTTACGCACGGTGTCCCCAGTTCGCCAGCACAGCCCAGTGCGGGCTATTCCACCTCGCCGCACTGGCCTGGCTACGGGGAGCATTCAACCAGGTAAGGTTGGGCAGGCTCGGTGCTCAAGAGCTCCAGTGCGCCTTCACGGTCCGGTCTGTCCGGTGCCACCTCCACGTACCAGCCCTCCGGCGGAAGCCCCCCGCACCAGGCTGTCTCTCTGTCTTCTCCCTACAGCTGCTCCTGCCTGTCCAGCGCTGCCAGAGCCTTCTTCCTCTCCAGCGCTACCAGAGTCTCCTGTCTGTCCTGAGCTGCCAGAGTCTCCCATCTGTCCTGAGCTGCCAGAGTCTCCCGTCTGTCCTGAGCTCCAGAGCCGCCAGTCTGTCCTGAGCTGCCAGAGCCGCCAGTCTGTCCTGAGCTGCCAGAGCCGTCAGTCTGTCCTGAGCCGTCAGTCAGCCAGGAGCTGCCAGAGCCATCAGATAGCCAGGAGCTGCCAGAATTGCCCTTCACTCCAGCGCTGCCAGAGCCTTGCTCCTGCCCAGTGCTGCCGGAGTCTTCCGTCCATCCGGCGCTGCCGGAATCTCCCGTCCATTCGGGACCCGTGGTGAGGGTCCCCAGTCCGAGGTCGGCGGCGAGGGTCGCCGCTCTTAAGAGGCCACGGAGGCGAATAGAGAGGCTGAGAAGGACTATGGTGGAGTGGGTTCCACGTCCCGCGCCAGAGCAGCCACTGCGGACAGACACTCACCAAGCCCCTCCCCTATAGGTTTAGGTTTTGCGGCCGGAGTCCGCACCTTTGGGGGGGTTACTGACCATAGTTCTGTTATTTTCTTTGTTTTAGTATGGTCAGGGCGTGAGTTGGGTGGGCAGTCTATGTTTGTTTTTGTATGTTGGTTTTTGAGTTCGGCCCAGTATGGCTCTTAATCAGAGGCAGCTGTCAATTGTTGTCCCTGATTGAGAATCATACTTAGGTAGCCTTTTCCACCTGGGTTTCGTGGGTGTTTATTTCCTGTTTAGTGTTTGTCATTCACCTTACGGGACTGTTCGTTTGTTGCTTATTGTTTTTGTTCAGTATTCATTTTGCTTTATTAAATTATGTACCCTTACCACGCTGAGTTTTGGTCATCCGATCCTTCTCACTACTCCTCCTCAGAAGAGGAGGACGAGATCCATGACAGAAAGGCACAGAAAATTGCCAAAGACTCCAGCCACCCAAGCCACAGACTGTTCACTCTGCTACCTTCCGGCAAACGGTACCGGAGCTTCAGCTCTCGGACCAACAGACTCTGAGACAGCTTCTACCCCCAAGCCATCAGACTGCTAAATAGCCTTAATAGTTAATTAAATGGTTACACAAACTATCTTAGCTGACCCAATCTTGCACTGACTCTAAGCACACTCACAAGACTATACTGTATATGCACACTATATACACACTCACTCACTCACTCATTCACTCACTCGCACTACACTGACACAGCTGACACTCACCCCAAATCCACACACATTCATATACACTACATATGCACACACACACATAGGACACGCATACCGACACCACACACACACACACACACACACACCACACACACACACACACACACACACACACACACACACACACACACACACACACACACACACACACACACACACACACACACACACACACACACACACACACACACACACACACACACACACACACACACACAGGGATACCGAAACAAAAAAGAAATACGCACGCATACACACACACATACAAACACACACATACACACTTTTACACTCATATGATGCTGCTACTCTGTTCTTCATTTTACTCTTATTATTATCTATTCTTATGCCTATTCACTTTACCCTGTCTTCCTGTACACATCTACCTCAATTACCTCATTGATCTGGTCCTGGTACTCCCTGTATATAACACCATTCTTGTAGATTTTATTCCTATTGTGTTACTATTTTTATTTGTATTTTTTTTTAACTCTGCATCATTTGGAAGGGATTGTAAGCAAGCATTTCATATAAGTCTACACCTTTTATATTCGGCACATGTGATTTGATTTGTTTGATTAAATAATTAATGAATGAAACACCTTAGAAATGTGTTTGCAGCCTCCCAGGTGGCGCAGTGGTCTAAGGCACTGCATTGCAGTGCTAGCTGTGCCACCAGAGACTCTGGGTTCTTGCCCAGGGAGGTTGGTGGAGAGACGCACAATTGGCCTAGTGTCCGGGTTAGGGAGGGTTTGGTCGGTAGGGATTTCCTTGTCTCATCGCGCACAAGCAACTCCTGTGGTGGGCTGGGCACAGTGCATGCTAACCAAGGCGCACAGTGTTTCCTCTGACACATTGGTTCGGCTGGCTTCCGGGTTGGATGTGCGCTCTGTTAAGAAGCAGTGTGGCTTGGTTGGGTTGTGTTTGGGAGGATGCATGGCTCTTCACCTTCTTCCAAGCCCATACAAGAGTTGTAGCGATGAGACAAGATAGTAACTACTAACAATTGGATATCATGAAAAGGGGGTAAAATTCAACAATAACAACAACAAAAAATGTGTTTGGTTAAGAGGAAACCCACCAGTGTGATATACAGTCACTGCAAAAGGGATGTGTAAAAAGAATACTTGAAAGTACTAGTTAGGTAGTTTTGGAGGGCATCTGTACTTTACTTTATTTACTATTTATACTTTTGACAATTTTTACTCTTACTTCATTGCATTCCTAAAGAAATGTTTTATTCCATTCATTTCCTGTTATCCACACTTAGTGTTACCTGGTCATCCCTTCTGCCTCTGATATGGCGGACTCACTAAACACAAATGCTTTGTTTGTAAATTAGGTGTGTTGGGGTGTATCCCTTGCTATCTCTACATTTAAAAAAACACTACATTTGTGCTGACTGGTTTGCTTAACGTAAGGATTTTGAAATGATTTATATTTTAACATTTACTTTTGATACTTTTGATAGTGTCTACCTCATGAAGCTGGTTGAGAGAATGCCAACGGTGTGCAAAGCTGTCATCAAAGCAAAGGGTGGCTATTTAATGTCAAATGTCAAATATAAAATATATTTTGATATGTTTAACACTTTTTTAGTTACTACATGATTCCATATGTGTTATTTCATAGTTTGATGTCTTCACTATTATTCTACAATGTAGAAAATAGCACAAATAAAGAAAACCCCTTGAATGAGTAGGTGTTCTAAAACTTTTGACCGGTAGTGTATATTTAAAACAAAATACTTTAAGACTTTTACTCAAGTAGTAGTTTACTGAGTGACTTTCACTTTTACATGAGTACATGACTTCTATTAAGGTATCTAAACTTTTACAAAAGTATGACAATTGGGTACTTTTCCACCACTGGTGGTTTAGTGGTTTTACCGGGGCAGCAGCATCAGAACAGGTGTTATCAGGGTACCAGTCAGGGTTCCGGCTCCCAGTTCTACCTACCTGCCTGCCTGCGAGATTTAGAGGTCAAGCTTAGTTGGAAAACACACTCACAAAGATGTAAGTGGAGAACACAGAGGAGTTGAAAAGCTCGGGCCCGCACTGAGAGATGGGAGATATGTGGAAATTATCTGTAGGAAGTATGTCTCTTGGTATGAGAATGAACTGCAGAACGGTAGCCTACCAGTTAAGAGCGTTGGGCCAGTAACCAAAACGTCGCTGGTTCGAAAGAATCCCCAAGCTGACTAGGTGTTTGAATCTGTCGCATTGGATAAGAGCGTCTGCTAAATGACTAAAATGTCAAATGTAAAAATGAATGAACCCTCTTGTTTAACACACTGACTGCAGCAAGGAACAAAAACAACTAGCCCACACAATGTTTAGTTACTGGCTTTACTTACCATCTTCAGCAAAGCATGTTGGGAAACATATCAGAGTGTATCCATGGCTTATGCTGCACCTTGAAAACATTTCTGATGGAGAGAAACATAGACTCAGTCACTCCATCACCCGCCCACATATATCCACAAATACACACAGGCAAGACACACACATGCACGCACTCTGTGCAACACCTGCTTAAGACCTAAAGAGTGGATTGGATCAAATGGATACTCTGCAGGTGTGAGATAGGGCCTGGTCATCGTTTATCTGGGTCTATTTTGGTTTCAAAGAGTCCTCTGTCCCCTCTTATCTCTCCACCTGACAGTGCTGCTCTCCTCGCGGCATGCACGGGTCTAAAGTGCTTTCTGAGAACCGCCCAAGAGCCTGCTCTTCAGCTCCTATCTCTGTGCTCTTGACCCACAAGCAGCGGCAACAGCAGCCGTAGTGGGCTCAAATGGATACTCACTGCTCCGTGGGCTCACCGTCATCAACCTATTACAACTTTCCATCCTGGCACGAGCACAACTGAAAATATGTTGTTGATGATTCTGGGACGCTACTGGTAACAAGGGGAAACAAAAATAGGGTGAGGCAATGCAATTATTCAAAGAAATACCTTTTCAGTTTTTTCTGCAACAAGCAGTGCTTTAGCTGCCTAAATGCCACTCTTTTAAGTGGCTATAAAACTTCAACACACAAGAATGCTTGAATTCAAATTAAAATCCACTCCAAAAAATAATATATACATTTATACAATAAAGGAAGCATGGTCACTGTTTTTGTGCCAGCATCCTAAACAGGACGACTCCATACTCTGAGGAGTTTGTCAAATGGTTCTATGATGTGCCCTAACAGCACTCAGTGTTGTACTGACGGGGAGCTAAAAGCTCATATTTATCTTTAATTCCTCTTCAATGCGTGGCCCCTGCACCTTTATCCAGGATTTATATTTGACATCTGCTCCCCCCTGCAATTAACCTTGATGAAATTGGGAACACTATCTTTTGAGTGTTTTTCTCCCTCCCCTTCCTTTACCCCTCCATGTTACTTTTCAGCAATTGAAATCAGGGTAATGACTCTGAAAGGAAAAAGAATGTTCTTTCAATAGATAATTAGGGAGATTGGTTTACCAGGCCCACTCAAGGCCCATTCACATGCAGGGATTGAGCCAGGGCCGTTGTCTGCATGGTCCAAGGGCTCCCCAGAGAGACATTCCCCTCTGTTTCATTTCTCTGAGCAGGTGCCTGGCAGGTAGTCAATGGAGACGCCGGCCCTGGAAATAAGAGGCCCCCGGCCAGAGGTCAACATCAGAGGTCAGGGGTCAGGATCCCAAGGTCATGAGGTCAGTGGTCATGAGGTCAATTGTGCTGGGCAGATGACTGGAAATGAATCTTGGATCTGCTTCTGTTTGGGTGAAGGGGATGTACAACCGGATAAGAAGAGGCATCCTCCAGTCAATGATTGACTGCTACGCCTCTCTGTTCCACTCACATTTCTAATACACGTGCATATGCAATCAATGGGGCGTGAGCATACTTATGCACATATAACTGACATAGAGCCAATCCCTCATTGTTTTATTAGCTAATTAGCTACAATACTTTATCTAGACATCATTTGTTTTGCACCCACTCATATTTTTCACATTTCCAGTGGAAAATCTGTGGTTTACAGCTTCTTTGATATTTGTTCATTTTCATAACTTTCCCACAGTCATCTACATCCTTCTGCATTAACTCAATTGCGTAAGATGAACAGAATATTGATTGATTTCACCCACCTCTGCTCCCAATAGATTTTATAATAACAAATGTCCTCCGGCATTATAAATTTACACAGGGCCCAGTTCACCAATTAATACACTTGAAATTCCTCCGTGCGACAAGGGCGGTACAGGTTCCAGGGTCAAGGGTCGCGTACGTTGTGATTTCTAATTAAATCTCAGATGAGGAAAAGTGATCTGTCATTGCCCGTAGGCTTCTATTGACTTGGCCTGCTAGTGCTACCATCGCCTGACACATGGAAAGCTAAACCCAGCCAGGCCAGGCCGGAGCCCTGGGGAAATACTGTACAAATGTCCGTACACTGAGAAGCCTGAGGAGCAAGCCACGACCAGGGGGTTACATTCAGGGAAAAGCACAGGGAGTTCTAACCCTTTTCTATCCGTCAACATTCTGCCGCGATTCCTGGGGGAACAGGGGCTTGCCGGCTCTCCTTACATAGGGTCGGCAGTAGACTCCCGCTCCTGGGATATGTAACTAAATCTCTGTCCGACCGCAAACCAGGGTTGGCAACTTGGGCTCTGTTGCTCCAGGGTAGGTTGGAGTCAGTTGAAGTCGCATCCAGCAGAGCTGGTTTGGTCAGAGCTGAATTATCTAACAGGGCCTGTAGAAGGACAGTGTGTTAAATAATATCATGTTAGCCCCTCTACTACAGTCATATACAATTTGACAAACTATTGCAACTTTTTTTAAAGTATTACCTGTGGCAGGCAGATATGGGCAATGTTGCCAACAAATCCTCACAACTTCACAGTACAGTTTTCAGTATGCATCAACAATGCTAAATAAAATATTATAGTCCTGTCTATTGGTTTCCCTCTCCTTAAATAGAAATCCAAGACATACAGTATATCTATCTCTTAAAGGGATACTTCTGAATTTTGGCAATGAGGCCATTTATGAACTTGTGGTGAACTTGTGGATACCATTTTTATGTATCTGTGTCAATATGAAGGAAGTTAGAGGTAGTTTCACGAGCCAACGCTAACTAGCAGGGCTGTATAATAAACAGTGTCTGAATGAGGAATGTCTCTTAACATATCTGACTGGCCCAGCATATGCCAGTTATAGGAAACCCATAGCATCAGTCAGTGCATACTGCTCAGTGAGGTCAAAGGCTAGGAAGGTCAAAGGTGTAATCTTCCTCTCATCATGAAGTGCATTAACATCTTCTCTGTGTCCATCTGAGCCGGATGACTTAGCAGAACTCTGACAGCTGCTACTACTGTGCAATGTCTTGGGATGCAAATCGCTATAGAGAATATCATTCCATCTTTAAGAGATCATATATCAAAGGAATATTGCTGTGTGGATGGGTGTTCCTCACCTGGGTGCACACCGCACGGAGAATTTATTTTACCATTATTTTACCAGGTAAATTGACTGAGAACACATTCTCAACCTGGGAATAGTTACAGGGGAGAGGAAGGGGGATGAATGAGCTTTTGTAAGCTGGGGGACATAGGCAGAGGTTGTATGCATTCGCTGCTCATCGATTCATGGTTTGCGACTTAAACATGAACAGCTTTTTCTCTTCACCTCGATTGGAACGTTCCTCTTCCCGACTGCTCCTGTTTGCAAAGTCTAAGATTAGGAGTCTATGGAGAGGTAGTGAGCAATCATGAGGTCATTATTTCATTATGATACCATTACTGAAATTAGCCGCCTTGTTTGTTGCCATTGGCAGCAGACCATAATCCGTGAAGCAGCAAAGAGCTCTGAAGAGACTGGAAATGGCCCAGACAAAGCCGACAGGATGTGACTTCATAATTGTCTAAGTAATGGAGCCTTAACAGGTTAGGTCAGTGTATATGTGTGGTATTGTAACAATATGGCTACGAAAATGGCAGGATTTCCTTTTTCATTTGAAGATATGGTGCATGACAGTGAAATACAAAATAGAACATCCCATAGTAAGGAAATGGAGTTTCCAGGCCTCTATAAATGATGACAGAAAATCTGCAAAGTGCAAAGAAATAACTTTCATCCTAGTTTTTTTTTGTTTATCTATCAAATTTGGTCCATAGGCTGAAAATCATAAATCATAGACACTCGACGACCAACCACTCGTTGACCAACACATAAATAGAAGAACCCATCTCCCGTAGCCGAACACATTTGTTTACAGGGGCATGGCCTGCCAGGCATGCCTGTAGCCCAAGCAGTGGAGCAGCTCCAAGTGAAACTGACATCAGCCCCCCACTGTGAGCTTTGAGTCCCCCCTCCTCTGACCGGAGACCTCTGACTTGAACGCCTACTTGAACCTGCTGCTCTCACTCAGCAACACATAAATCACCTGGCTCTCAGCAACCTCTCCAGCCTACAGCGTACTGCTGAACTTGACTCCACGGAAATAAAGTCTGTAACAGGATACAATAACTAATCTTGGCATGAACAATTGCTGGCATACTGGAGCCCAGAGGTGCTGATACCCAGTTATGAACACAGCCTCTGTTGTGAGGCCTCTTTGGCATCAAGGCACTTCTGGGTGCTAGCCTAGCCTAGCGCCTCGAACAAAAGGAACTAGGCAGGGGCCATCTGCTCTGTTGTCCTGCTGATGAAGACATACATGTAACACATGCCCTCTACTCAACGTCTGCATCTCTCTCTCTCTCACACACACACACACACACACACACACACACACACACACACACACACACACACACACACACACACACACACACACACACACACACACACACACACACACACACACACACACACACACACACACACACACACACACACACACACACACACACACACACACACACACACATATGCTCTCTCACTATCTAGAGAGATGTTCTCTCCTCTACATACCTCCCCTTTCTTTCGCTCACACACACATCCACACACATACGTTCATATGTTCCCTCCACTGTCACTGATAAGGCAACAGGTCTCTATTAGTCCTAACAACAAAGCAACCCAATCAATATAAAAGCAACAATTGTCTCTACTTTGTCCACAATATTAAGAGTTCTCTGAGAGTTCATAACAATTCTGTGCTTTTCGGAAGGAAAAAAAAAACACTGTCTGAAAGTATAATTATTACACTACATATTTGGCAGTCTCTCTCCACTGAGAGACCCATTTATTTGTTTTATTCTATGCCCGACAAACTGCACAAACCCTGCTATCCCCATGACTGTTCAGTTCCCTATATTTCTGTTTGTTTGACACAGGCCAGTGATGGAGGAATGTCTCAGTAGTCTAGTCTCCTCACTGAGCTGCTACTGTTCTTCCAGATAACATCTGGCACCATGCATACAGAGCCAAGGGCCCTGAGACCCTCATGACTTAAGTACCTGGCCTCATCAGCAGCCATCAGCTCAAAGAAGCAACCCAGGCCCTCCAATCTGTTTTCCCCCTCACACCACACACACACACACACACACACACACACACACACACACACACACACACACACACACACACACACACACACACACACACACACACACACACACACACACACACACACACACACACACACACACACACACACATACATACATACATACACAAAAAGGATCCAAACATTTCAAATGACACTCAAGAGTACAGAAAGCACCTGCTTCTCCAAACAGCTAGGCTGTCCATGACAGCTGAAACAGAGCAGTACCTAGCCAATTGCTTTGCCCTAGTTTTTGTCAGGCCCGCAATATGCAGGTCACACACTGTAAGCCTGTGTACGTGGCCGAATATCAGCACCACCAGCTTGTACCTCCACCCAGGCTGTCTCAGCACCACGAGGGCTGGTACTGAAGCAGCTTGTCAGAGAAGCCCTGCTCCATGTAGCCGTCCAATGAGCAGCCCACTTCCAAAATGAGCCGCCCCCCCAGCAGGAATTCACAACACGGGCAATGGACTCCATTACATTTGACTCATGTAGAATGCAAAATGGGTCATGGTTTGCAGGGTACCAGAGTGCTAGACTATATTTTGTTGGTAGAACTTGCAGCCTCGCCTTAACAGTAAAGGTGAGAATGTCCTCGCCAACGGCAGCATTCTGGTACATGTGATGGTACATGTGATGGTACATGGGATGTGAACTTTGTAGAAATAAATGTTTTTTATTTTCATGGGAATTGGATTTAATTTATTAGTGTGGATTTAGCATATAGTACACACACACACCCATCTGGAGAGCCGACTAGCAGGACGGCAGGGAAGGCCAGATGGCATAAATCAAATCTTCTGAATAGCTAGTGTGTAAACTGCCGTGCAACCCAGGGGTACAGCTAGGGCTTCTACTGATGGGTCTGATAGCTCACCAGAGCCTATGTCATCAGCAGACAGACATTCTTATTGACTTTTAAGTTAAATATCGAGTGCAACAAGGACACATCACGACAAATGTAATTTTACTTTGCCTGTGACTACATTAGAGCCCTGTAAATCAGAGTTCTATCCTCAAGTTAAGACGCTCAAGATCTGAGTTGTTTTACCACTAATCTACCTAAATGTTTTAGAATGACTCTACCACTAATCATATATAAAGACCTACGCAGGGCATAGTTGAAGAACCAGTAGTTACATTGCGACTGTAGGTTTAGTGTGTGCTAGGTACACGATCAAATTTAACACGGGTTAGATGTTCAAATACTTGCAGTCTAACCACAGTCTGGTGTAATAAGACTTTTTTTAAGCCACAATCCAAGACTGAAACGCATTGACTCACATACTGTTCATCTCAAGGCAGCGTGTTCACTGTATATGAGGTCAGCCAGGCCGTGTGCACTCCATATGCACTGTATGAGTCCATATGTCCTTCCACCATGGCCTAGAACGAGAGCGCCTGACAATACATTAACCTCTCTATTGACGTGCAAAGTCAATCCACATTGAAAAATGGTACACTGCTGAAACTTACAAGGAGCGAGAAAGAGAGAGAGGGTTCATGAGTCAACTGTTCCTATTTGACCAAGAAGAATGAGTGTATCATGCGCCGTGCATTTTTCAGATGGACAGACCACTCCACTCTTTCTCAGACGGTCTCAGCAACAACAACAGAAGAGATGAGATGAGTTATCAGGGAGTGAGGGTCATACAATCAGAGTGTCTCGTTTAGATCGGGCCAGAGTTGGACGTTCTAAAAGAATGATGGCCGTTTGGCGACCAGAGACTCGTTATAGCGAGAGCCTCAGATTTCTTTGAGGCAGCAGCCTACTCTGAAGGGGATTACAGTGGCTCTGTACATAACAATACTGTAGCAGACGTGCATTATGGGTGACGCCCACTGTCCCAATTGTGCCTTCCTTGTTAATATATACCCTAACAGTGCTTTTGATTTTATTTTCATTTTCTCTTCCTCGTTCCCTGAATCGGATTAGGATCGATCGCAGCAGCCGTGGGCGCGGAGGCCAGAATAGTGCTGCTGAGCGATTGGAGCGCCGATACGCCTCAGAAAGTATTCAGGCAACTAAATAGAATGATTTGCCCTTAGATGTCAAATTTCAGACACAAGAATGTCAATACCAATTAGATTGTCTACAGTTGCTGTAGTTACGCAGCTTTCCCCTCCACCTCACCCCATTCTCCAACCACTCTTTCTAACATTTTCTTTTTGCATGGCAAGGTAGTTTTTGCGGAGGGTGGTCTCTGCAAAAACCTTAGCTACAATTCTGTTTTCTGACTAGCCCTGTGCAGACATTACACTAGCTCCGTTAGGATCTCTGGAGGAGATGGCGTGAGGGGACTCAGGGACCATGGGGGTGGGAGGAGGGGGGGACATTGTTATCTACTGAAGGTCCGTGTCTGCCGGGTTAAAGGTCCAGCGACAGAGCAAAAGCCCATTGGAGCACAAACACAAACAACAGGGAGAAGTGAGCGGAAATGGATTAATGAACAAATGCAATTTAGAAGAGAGAGAGGGAGGAGGGAGGGAGGGAGGGAGGGGAGGGAGGGAGGGAGGGAGGGAGGGAGGGAGGGAGGGAGGGAGGGAGGAGGGAGGAGGAGGAGGGAGGAGGAGGAGGGAGGGAGGAGGGAGGGAGGGAGGGAGGGAGACAGGGAACCCATGCTAACAGGACAAACAGATGTGGTCAATGCTGGCCACACACATACTACAACATGCCAGCCAGTTA
>NC_060183.1:54459024-54509210 GCF_021184085.1 Oncorhynchus gorbuscha | reverse complement strand
TCTCTCTCTCTCTCTCTCACTCTCTCTCTCTCTCTCTCTCTCTCTCTCTCTCTCTCTCTCTCTCTCTCTCTCTCTCTCTCTCTCTCTCTCTCTCTCTCTCTCTCTCTCTCTCTCTCTCTCTCTCTCTCTCTCTCTCTCTCTCTCTCTCTCTCTCTCTCTCTCTCTCTCTCTCTCTCTCTCTCTCTCTCTCTCTGAGAGGCTCAGAAAAACAGTGTCAGCAATAAGGAGAGGTGAGGAGCCCGCACGCAATCACACTTCATCCCAATCTCCACATATTGGCCATCAGAATGAGGATGGCTTATCTCGCCAAGGTATAGGGAGGATACTTGCATGTATGTTTATTTTATTTATTTTTACAACTTTTTTTAACTAGGCAAGTCAGTTAAGAACAAATTCTTATTTACAATGACAGCCTACCAAAAGGCAAAGGATTAAAAATAAAAATATAGAACAAAACACACATCACGACAACAGAAAGACCACAACACTACATAAAGAGAGACATAAGACAACAACATAGCATGGCAGCAACACATGAAAACACAGCATGGTAGCAACACAACATGACAACAACATGGTAGCAACACAACATGGCAGCAGCACAACATGGTAGCAGCACAAAACATGGTACAAAAGTTTTTGGGCACAGACAACAGCACAAAAGGGCAAGAAGATAGAATGAAGCAGTATAGTTAACAGTAGGTTAGATCAGTGTACTGTTTGTAGGGTATTTATCTCATATTAAGCTTTGTCTGTCTAATGTATGCAAACTGAAAGAGCTGTAATGCTTCACATAGTCATGAAAGCATTTGTCGCATCTGCCCTTATGTTCACCTCAAGCAGTAAACTAAGAGAAGTGTTGCTTTGGTGCTAATGAACCCTGTTTGTTTTTGGTGTTTGTTAGATGTGTTTGCCAGAAAGGACAACAAACTGCAAAAACACACACACACACACACACACACACACACACACACACACACACACACACACACACACACACACACACACACACACACACACACACACACACACACACACACACACACACACATTCCCCCCCCTTTGACCAACAGAGACCAGAAAGACATTGACATGACCCAGATAATTGGCCGAAAGTCTTGCCTCCACAATTTGATCAATTTGCCATTTCCTCCCAGTGCTGGCCGACCCTGTCCCCCACAGCTACTCTCCAGTCCCCCACGCCAAGCCATGCGCACGATTCCCTGCATGCTGGAGCCCCTGCCTCCACTGCTGTCTTTCTCCCCTTTTCCCCCAAATCACTGTTAAGCCTGCCTGATGCCTGCTGCCTGCTGCCGGCCGGCACACAAACATGCTCTTGCTCCTGTCATCTCTGTAGCAGGACAGGGACAGAAGGAAAATGGCTGACAGTTTGTCTTGTACCATATGCCATGTGGCAGCAAAGCCCAACTGATATGTAGAGAGTTCGGGCTCCTGCCAGAGGCTCATTGGGTGTATTTTGTTCTCTTACTCTGCATCTGCTTGTATCTCAGGCAGAAATGTGAAACAAAATCACAGTCTGGCCTCACCAGGCCGGATATATGGTCCATGCCTACAGTGGGATCGCCTTTGATAGTTATTTGCACAATATTGTAGACAGCACTCATGATATTTAGGATGCAGGAAGCAGTGATACCACAGTACTCATGATATTTAGGATGCAGGAAGCAGTGATACCACAGTACTCATGATATTTAGGATGCAGGAAGCAGTGATACCACAGTACTCGTGATATTTATACCTTTTGTTGGAGAATTCTTTCTTTCCTGAAAATATTTCCTCTTTAAAAAATGATATTGGCTGATTAAAATAAAATACTCTGCTCTGGATGTCGAAGGTTCAACTTTCAAGTACTCCCAGTTATACAGTATATCATGAGTTTCTCACAGAAGTCAATATGACTTGAACAATGTCTTCAGTTATGGTAATAAAACTTTTAAATGCTTGCACACTCTTAGAAAAAAAGGTTCCAAAAGTGTTCTGCGGCTGTCCCCATAGTAGAACCCTTTTGGGGTTCTACATCGAACCCCAAAGGGTTCTACCTGGAACCAAAAGGGGTTTTTCAAAGGGTTCTCCTACGGAGACAGCCAAAGAACTATTTTTGGTTTTAGATTTCACCTTTTTTCTATGAGTGTAGAGTAAACAAATGTAAACAAAATATCAATTTAGATTCATCTGATTCAAAGGACATCCTCACTTCACTCTTTTGTGTCAGATTGTAAACATAAAACGTTGACTTAGTCATGGACCCCCCATATCCGGCCAACACATAGAAACACAAATCATAAAAATAAAGGACATAGAATTCCCACCCAAATCACACCCTGACCAAACCAAAAAGAGACATAAAAAAGGTTCTCTCATGTCAGGGCGTGACAGTACCCCTCCCCCCCAAAGGTGCGGACTCCGGATGCAAAACCGAAATTTATAGGGGAGGGTCTGGGTCGGCATCTATCCGCGGTAGCAGCTCTGGTGTGGGACATAGACCCCGCTCCACCTCTGGCTCACCCCGCTTTGGTGGCGCCTCTGGTGTGAGGACCCTCGCCGCCGACCCCGGACTGGGGACCCTCTCTGCGGGCCCCGGACTGGGGACCCTCGCAGCTGGCCCCAGACTGGGCACCCTCGTTGCAGGCACCGGACTGGGCACCCTCGTTCTTCGGGCCCAGGACTGGGCACCCTCGTTGCAGGCCCCGGACTGGGCACCCTCGTCACGGAGCCAGGACTGGGCACCCTCGTTGCGGGCCCAGGACTGGGCGCCCTAGTTGCGGGCCCGGACTGGGCACCCTCGTTGTGGGCCCCGGACTGGGCAACCTCGTTGCGGGCCCCGGACTGAGCACCCTCGTTGCGGAACTGGAGACCGTCACTGGAGGCTCCCGGACTGGAGACTGTCGCTGGAGGCTCTATACTGGAGGCCGCCGTTGGAGCTTCGTGCATGACTCCTCTGGGAGGTTTCGTGCCATGGATCATCGCTGGAGGTTTCTTGCCATGGATCATCACTAGAGGCTTCTTGCCATTGATCATCACTGGAGGCTTCGTGCCATGGATCATCGCTGGAGGTTTCTTGCCATTGATCATCACTGGGCTTCTTGCCATTGATCATCACTGGAGGCCGTGCCATGGATCATCGCTGGAGGTTTCTTGCCATTGATCATCACTGGAGGCTTCTTGCCATTGATCATCACTGGAAGCCGTGCCATGGATCATCGCTGGAGGTTTCTTGCCATTGATCATCACTGGAGGCTTCTTGCCATTGATCATCACTGGAAGCCGTGCCATGGATCATCACTGGAGGCTTCTTGCCATGGATCATCACACTGGAGGCTTAGTGCCATGGATCATCACTGGAGGCTTCGTGTCATGGATCATCACTGGAGGCTTCTTCCCATGGATCATCACTGGAGGCTTCTTCCTGGGCGCAGGCACAGGACTCACCAGGCTGGGAGACACACAGGAGGCCTGGTCCTTGAAGCAGGCACAGGACTCACCGGGCTGGAGAGACACACAGGAGGCCTGGTGCATGGGACCAGGCATCGGATACACTGGGCCGTGAAGGCACACTGGTGGTCTCGGCGCAGAGCTGGCACAGCCCGTTCTGGCTGGATGCCCACTTCCACCCAGCAAATGCGGGGCTGGCACAGAGCACACCGGCCTGCGAATGCTCCTCGAGACACCCGTGCACATCACCCCATAACACGGTGCCTGACAAGTCCATGATAAAGCTCCTACGGTAAGCAGGGGGAGTTGGCTCAGGTCTAAACTCAGACTCCGCAATCTCTCATGTGCCCCAATTCTTGTGCCTGCTTCGCTGACTTGCCTCCTCATATAGCCGCCGATCTGACTTAGCTGCCTCCATCTCCTCCCTCGGACGGCGATACTCCCGGCCTGCTTCCAGGGTCCTTTCCGTCCAGGATCTCCTCCCATGTCCAGGAGTCCTCTTTACCACGCTGCTTGGTCCTTTGGTGATGGTGGTTCTGTCTTCCTGGAAGGAATAAGTGGACCAAAGTGCAGCGTAGTGAGCGTTCATTTTCCTTTTATTTTTGGGATGACGCCAACAAAACAAAAACAAAATAACAACCGTGAAGCTCACAGAGTATAGTGCCACAAACAAAGTTAACTACCCACACTGAAAGGAGGGAAAAAGGGCTACCTGGGTATGATTCTCAATCAGAGACAACGATAGACAGCTGTCCTGATTGAGAACCATACATAGAAACACAAATCATAGAAATAAAGGACATAGAATGCCCACCCAAATCACACCTGACCAAACCAAAAGAGACATAAAAAGGCTCTCTAAGGTCAGGGGCGGTGACACCCCTCATGCAACCAATTAGAAATATGAGCGTTTGGGCGTGTTGTCTGACTAGGTGTGACTGGTTCAGCAATGATGACTACACCCAATAAATGTAGGCTAACACAACAGAGCTCTTAGAGACAGAGCTGTCAGTCAAATACATTACAACGTCAGACTAATATCACCAGACCAACATTCAACAAGCCAGGGTGCTAAACTTCAGTCTGACACCTACAGCTATGTATCTACTGTCTTAGTACTTATCCTGTCATGAGCTTCAAACAACACAATTATACTTTGAATATATTCACACATTGCACATTATGACTCTGCAATACATTTTCTAAATCTGCCAAAACATTTCCATAAATTGACTTGTCAGTCAACACCTCAGGAATGAGTCATAGACAGACAGTAGCCAGGTTGACATACTGTGCCACAATGGCTGGCTCGCTCTCCACTGCCTTCTCAGCTCCGAGGGCTCTGAGTGTCCGGTGTGTGTGTATGTGTGTATGTATGTGTGCAGGCGTGTTTGTATGTGTAGACAGGTGATTGACAGGTGCCTTGGGGACCTAAAGGGGAGAGTGGGGTGCAGTCTACGTGCAGAGAGGTGGGGAGCTGTGCCACAGGTAAGGAGATGCCAGAGCAAGGGATGGAGGCAGAGTGATAACACTGCCAGGCAGATGTGACACAGGTGAGGACAGAGTTGAGCCCCTCCCAGGCTCCTCAATGATGCCCCTTTACTTCCTATGGACAGATGGCACAGAGTTGCCCCATCCATAGGAGACAACACACACACACACACACACACCATGAGACAGTTACAAATACAGACACACAAACAAAGCGTTGTGTTCTTGCTCGTCCTTACACTCCTTACTGCTCTACTCTGATCTGTCTATCTATCTTGGTTTTTTTCTCTCGGACTGTCAACCTAAATAACTGGAGCTAATTTAATTCAATTACAAATTCAATTCTGAATTATGTAAGAGTTTCCCACACCCCCCTCCCCCTCTATTCCAATCTCTTTCTAAAACCTCAGCCTCCCTCTCTTCCAGTAGTCTCATCTACGGCCACTTGCCTTTGATCACTGCCCAGCCTCATTTCTCTCCAACCTTTTAGCACATATTAGATCCATAACTTCAGAAGAAATGATTGACCTGTCTTTTGACTAGCCGTCTGACCACCCTCACCTCCTTCCCACACACAACTCCGACGACAGGCGCCTGAGTGCAACCCCCTCCCTCAATCCCTTCTTCTTCATCACTTTCGTCTTGATTGAACTTGTCTGGAAGTTTAACCCCAGCTGTGCCTGGTCTCTGTGGTGCCTAGCCGGGCGTCTCCGGTTCCCGTCGTCTTCATCACCCCATGGAGGACCTTCATTAATCCAACATCTCTCAGAGACAGAGCATCAGACTACTCACGGTGTTACCACTACACCACCATGTGATCACCCACCAGACCATCTGTACTGGAAGTACTGCTGATGACCCCATTATACCATAGTATCCTCTTTCTCACCACTCCTAAATAAGGCCTGGAAACTATAGATTTATAATAGAACCTGTTACTGTACATAAAAAATATCCTTACTTTTATTGATAAGCCAAAATCAGAGGCATAATAAAACATGGTAACCTCACTGTTGGTCCTAGTGCTCTATCTGGAGCTAACAGTTCAAAGACTACCTTAAACAATGCTGTGTCCAATGGGGCAGCAAATTAAGCCATCTGAAATACTTTGAGTTCAGGCCAAGCCAAACTGCAAATGGAGAATAAATTAAATAATTGACCAGCTACAGTAGATAGCAACCAAAGTAAAATAACTGGTAGTTAGATGATCAAGTGGGAAATAGTTTTATGGAAAGTAGAGAGAGAGAGAGAGAGAGAGAGAGAGAGAGAGAGAGAGAGAGAGAGAGAGAGAGAGAGAGAGAGAGAGAGAGAGAGAGAGTGAGTGAGTGAGTGAGTGGTGGTGGTGGTGGTGAGGTGGTGGTGAGTGAGTGAGTGAGTGGTGGTGAGTGGTGAGTGAGTGAGTGAGTGAGTGAGAGAGAGAGAGAGAGAGAGAGAGAGAGAGAGAGAGAGAAAGAAAGAAAAGAAAGAAAGAAAGAAAGAAAGAAAGAAAGAAAGAAAGAAAGAAAGAAAGAAAGAAAGAAAGAAAGAAAGAAAGAAAGAAAGAAGCAACAGAAGTAGGTCAATCAATGAGTGCGGGAGCCCAACAGGGCCGAGACACAGCTGCCCATGGGGACCTAGCCGCCTCCCAACCATAACAGAACAGCCAACAACACTGGCCTGTGGAGGGGCACAGTCTAACCACTACCAAGACTACCTGAGAGAAGGGGAAGTCTCTAGAGCAAGCAGACTAACTGTTTTCTACCTTCTGCAATATATCAGTGGAACAGGTTAAGAATGTGTTTTATATCCATTATAAAATAATAATTTGAATCACATTTTAAACAATAGAATAACATTTTAAAAAAAGAACAACAATGGAAGCATCTTAATAGTTGGCTGTGGAACAACAACCATGTATATTTTTCCATGCAGATATATGATTAATTGATTAGAGTGGATTATATTTTATTCAGGGCCTGTGCAAAGGCAACACAGCGCCCATATGCCCTGAGTTTCACCACTCAGTCATGTTGCATCAGCCAGTGGACTGAGTCAGAGATGCTGCCACCAAACTCCGCTGCTTGTCACTGCCACTCAGCTGCCATTGTGAAGTGTTTCTCTCCTCCCCCCATTAGTCACTCATTTCCAACACTGTCGCAAATGGAAGCCCTCTGTGGGGGCCCTAAACAGGGGAAAAGCAGCCTTCATTCATGTTTCAGTATACATGGGCACTAGAAAAGAAACAAGCTTGATATCTCTTAAGTAGCTAATGTTCCTATCCTATTTGGTCATGAGGTGCGCTTTTGAAATAAGTCCTCAGTAGTGACCTGACTGTCTCTGCAGGTGATTTCAAACAATCAGCGAACCACGGAGGGTCAAAGTTCCTGGACAACCAATTAGATCATGACCCATAAGGGACAGATATGGGGTGAGGTTTAGTAAAGGTCGGCCAGGGTCAAGGAGTGTCTTGCATTCCAGACTCTTAATCCTCTCGGCAGTCTGGAACCCCCTCTGTTCGCCAACAAGCACGGGTTTGGTGATTGATTGAATGAAGAGACTTAAAATAAATGGCCCTGCTCAGGAAAGTGCATGTTTTAACCCACCTACCCCCTAACCCTCCCTATCCTCTGTCCTCTCTTCCCACTCCCTGGAAAGCAGAGTACTGAGGATGTGGGTAATTTGTCAGACCCCCTCCCCGCCTGTTGGAGGGCTCCTGGGACATTTTGGGCCGTGTCGCCAGGGCGGGGGCACCCAAACATGGCAGTAGTGGCTGTGGTGGTGGAGGCCTGGGATTCTGGGCAGGGGAATGTCCATCCATCAGTCCTGTGACAGCCATGACACACAACCCCGCAGCACTTGTGCCCCTTCCTCTCTCCCCCCTCTATCGTCTCTCCCTCCATACAGACTGTGCTGACTCGCTTGCCATTTACTCCATTTACGCTTGCAATTCCCAACACACGCAGCTAGTATTCTAGTATTGCTCCATCTGTGCTGGAGTGTACATAACACAGGGTCTGGGAGCTGCAAGGCACACCAGGCGTCAGCATTACAGTGCTTGCGTTGGAGTAGTCTCCTGCTGTGCCTTAAATCGCCCCCCTGCCCTATCCTACACAGAGCCACACATACAGAAACATAATGTAGCCATGGAAGCGGTGGGCCCTGAAGCGTATAGGAGAAACGTGAACCCCCTGTATGAGCCATTAAGAGAGTAAATGAATAACAAGAGGAGCTTCCATTTCCTCAATGCCATCTCTGCCTTATGGTCAGGGCCTGAGCTCTGGCCTCTCTTTCGCTCCTGGGGGTTCCTAAGCGTGTGTGTGTGTGTGTGCGTGTGAGTGTATTTTGCTGTATGTGTGTGCAGATTGAGTGATGTGTTGTGTGTGGCTGCCCTGGGGTAGCCTGTCGTCCACTCAGCAGGACAGGGCTAATTCTCTGCAGGAGGCCAGAGCGCAGCACCTCATCCATCTCTCCACTGGGGAAGGCCTGCCGACAAACAGACAGACAGACAGACAGACAGACAGACAGACAGACAGACAGACAGACAGACAGACAGACAGACAGACAGACAGACAGACAGACAGACAGACAGACAGACAGACAGACAGACAGACAGACAGACAGACAGACAGACCGAGACAGACAGACAGACAGACCGACAGACAGACAGACAGACAGACAGACAGACAGACAGACAGACAGACAGACAGACAGACAGACAGACAGACAGACAGACAGACAGACAGACAGACAGACAGACAGACAGACAGACAGACCCACTGGACATCTATCACACACCAAACACTAGTATATATGTATATATACAATCTATGTGCTTGTGTATTGTTAGGTTTGGTTATTCAATTCAATCGTGAATTAAATCGTTATTATGAATTGTTGTAAATTGTTGCAAATTATCTTAAAATGGATTAATAGGACATTAAAAGAAAACACGTACCATAAATAGTAAAAGTGAAACATAAATAGTAAAAGTGAAACATAAATAGCTAATATATTGATTGGTATTATAATAACACTGCCATTGAATATGTTGTGTTAATTCTCCCAGAATACTGTTATGTAGTCTGGCATGCGAAGGGTGTGGCAACGGGGAGTTCTGGCACTGTATCCCATAATTGGTTGGAATGACAGTGATGAGGTGAGACTTGATAGGTGGACGTAAAACTCTTCTCACGGCTGCTACGATACAGATCACTTCAAAATGGAAATAGCATTTAAATGAGGAACAGGAGCCTTCCTTTTGTTTCACTGTGTTGACAATATCCCCATGACAATGACAGTGGAACTACAGGAACAAATAAAGGAACCGTTTTAATATGTTTGTTTACTTCCTGATAAAGTTTGCTCTTTGACCTCTTGTGTCGCCATGCCGAAATGAATCCTGTCTGTCCCTGTCTGGCGGCATCACCATCCGTGGCTCTGAATCACAGAGCAGATGAAAACACACACACACAGACACGCACAAACACGTAGACACACAGGCACACATAAACCCACAGACACCATCACTGACCCCGTTGAGCAGGGCTGGGTGTGCAGATTCATGGGACGTGAGAAATAGCTCCAGTCCCCTTGTGTTGATGAAGGATCTGAGGCCTGAGAAGAAGCACGCTGGGAATTTTCATGCCTCAGCGTGAAGCCAGGATCCTCTCACACTCTGGCCATCTCAGATGCCACTCACACCCCTTCCCCTTCCTGACCTCCCTTCTGTGTTCTCTCTTCTAGTCTATCCTCTCCCTCACACCCCTTCCCCTTCCTGGGACCTCCCTTCTGTGTTCTCTTCTAGTCTATCCTCTCCACGCACTAACCTTCCCAAGAACGTCACACAACAACCACCACACAGCAATCAAGGCCTCCAGCTCTTTACCGTACCCGGTGCCTATGATTCGTGTACTTATGTCAGAGCCTGACAATAGCAATAGTGTACGCGTAACTAAGGAGGCAAGAGAAGACAAGCAGAGCAGATGAAGACAGTGAGATGTCCTTGATATTGTGGCAGCAGTGTAGTGACAGTATATTGTGTGACAGTTCAGCACAGCAGCCTGTGAGGTGGAAGGTTTATATCTCCTGACGTGCCTGAGTCATCGGTGCCTCATGTCTCTGCTCTTTCATTATGACAGGATAAGGTGTGTCTGTGTCTCTTTGTGTGTGTGTGTGTGTGTGTGTGTGTGTGTGTGTGTGTGTGTGTGTGTGTGTGTGTGTGTGTGTGTGTGTGTGTGTGTGTGTGTGTGTGTGTGTGTGTGTGTGTGTGTGTGTGTGTGTGTGTGTGTGTGTGTGTGTGTGTGTGTGTGTGTGTGTGTGTGTGTGTGTGTGTGTGTGTGTGTGTGTGTGTGTCTCTTTGTGTGTGTGTCTGTTTGTGTGTGTGTGTGTGTGTGTGTGTGTGTGTGTGTGTGTGTGTGTGTGTGTGTGTGTGTGTGTGTGTGTGTGTGTGTGTGTGTGTGTGTGTGTGTGTGTGTGTGTGTGTGTGTGTGTGTGTGTGTGTGTGTGTGCGTGTGCGTGCGCGTGCGCGCGTGTGTGTGTGTGTTGTACTCTGTGCTGATGGCCAGTGTTCATCTGCATTAGTGTTTGAGGGGACCTGTCCAGCAGCTTTACTGCAAGGATTCGCTATTGCTCTGGAGCACTGGTCGTTCAAGACCGAAATATGCTGCATTCAACTGTTTTGCAATATGATCCCACATGAACTAATGTGCTTCTAATACACCTATAAACTGCCGGAGAGATGGTCATGAGATAGAGTGTTGTAGACTAATATACTGTATAGAAAGAGCTCAGCACCTCACTGAGACTATTGAGAGAGATGGAGAGGAAACTGAGATGTACAGACTCATTTCCAGAGATGTTCAGACTGGCAAGGATCATTTAAGATGAACAGGAAACATCTTTTCCAACTGTGAACGTTATGCTAACATACTGCTGTGTCTGGAATAACGATACAGTTGAGAGTGAGATGGGCTGGAAATAGAGAAAGAGTGTAAGAGAGAGAGCTGTAGACTCATCCACAAAGACAAGTAGGATAAAGACGTGTATCCATTTGAAATGCAGAGAAGGTGGTACTGGGCTCCGCCCTCCTTAATGCACTGTCCTCTGTGTGGTTTTAAGTGGCCTGGCAGGCCGTTTGAAGGAGGGCCATCCGTTCTCATACGACTGCTCAGCCAGGATTGAATTAACGTCTCACACACACACAAACACACACGCACACACTAGGCTTCCCTACACACACACCCTACCCCCTTTAACCCCCCTCTTCACCACCACCCATTTCACAGTGACTTGTTGCTGATTTATCTGATGGTAGGAATTCTGTGAAGGATCCCTACTGTAACCTTTTCCCCTCACCAGATGTTCCGTCTGACAACACAATAATGTTCATCCCCAAATCCCCATGCAAACATATCAAGTGGCTGCTATGTGTTTGTGGCAAGGCCGGGAGAAATGACAGAGATGGGAGTGGGAATGGATTTTAAACAGAGCCAGTGTGGTGCAGTGAGCAGGCGGCCATATGCTCACTGACGACAGGGGATGACCTAAGGAGGAGGGGGTGATCCCTTAATTGATTCTTAGGCTAAGTGGTGTATAAGGAGATCATACAAAAAATTCTCACCTAACGCACCTGTCAAACCCAAACTACACCGTTAATATGATAGATAATATGTTCTTAGTTAGACTGATGAACACTCAGGCTGAGGAGATGGAAAAGACGTCATGGAAACCTTCCTCCCTATCATCAACATGACCTTTGTAATATAGGTCATGTAGAGTGGTTATCAAACATACTCTGTGTTTAAGAGTTCGAAGTATCTCCTATCATGTGTCGCCATTCGTGTATTCCATCATCCACATTACATTTACACATTTAATCTCCTGAATTTGAAGAAAACATGAAAACTGTCAGCAGGCTGAAAGACAAGCCGTAAAAGGCAAGGCAGCCTTCACAACAACAAACCGTTGAGTAAGGTGAACTACAGCGTGGTTATCCAGTGAGAGTGTAACGTATATCAAAGATAGGCCAGAGACAATCACCAGGGTTACAGACAGCTTTGGTCTCTCTCTGACACCACTACACCTCAGTTCTACTTGGCTGGGTAATGGCTGCAAGACACACATACAGCTCACCGGGGAGAGAGGGAGCAGAGAGAGAGAGAGAGGGAGGAGAGGGGGAGCAGAGAGAGAGAGAGAGAGAGGAGGAGAGGGGGAGCAGAGAGAGAGAGAGAGAGAGAGGAGGAGAGGGGAGACCGAGCGTTGTCAAGGGGCCTGACGGCTTCGACAGTCCCAGCCAATATTTGTCACTTTCAGAGTGCATGAATTCTTGATTTGATGTGCCTTAATTGATTCAGCTCTGCTCGGTGCTGGCTGTCTGTCAGAGTGGGGCTTCTCTCTCTCTCTCACTCCCACACCAGCCAGGCTGCTGAGAGACTCATTTCCCTGGGACGTAGGAGGGATGAGGGTAGAAGGGAGGATGGGAGAGGAAGCGAGAGTGCAGCCGGTGCCCTCGAGGTGACCCCTTCCATGACACCATGAGCCCCACACAGCAGACATGTTGGAGGATCAAGTGTTTCAAAGTGAAACAGACAGAGAGATAAAAATATGACTGCATAGCTAAGGCCTTGCTTGGATGGATTAGGCCAAGGAGCGTTTTCGTTGTATGAAGCAGTCGTCATGTGTCTGGAGCCCAGGTGTCAAGTTGCCCTGTCGTTAGGGTGTCACATGGAGGGTGAAATACAGGAAAACAGGCAAAAAATGTGGCAAGTATTGTCAGCAAGTCTTAAAGATAGAAGATGCCTCTGTCTTCTATGATGACTTCATCTTGAACCATTTTTTTCTGTCATTGTGTCACTATAATTTCTCTGCCATGTTACTATGGTTTTCCACAAAGGTTAGCAACTATGTCTTTAAGGGTGTGCGGTTCAATTGTGAGTGTCTTACCAAGGTAAAGTGCTTGCATTTACCTTGGTTGTCCTCCCAAGCCTTGGCCCACTCAAGAGGCTCGACCAAAATATATTTATTTTCTCCCTTTAAACTGTTGTGTCAGAAATGTACAATACAGCTGAGTGGTTTATCTTGAGAGTGCTGCCTTTTCCTAATAGCCTTGAGGTAAAATAATGGTAAAGGACTGAAGGACGAAGAATTTGTTTCATAAGAGCCTGTATGGAATAAAAAAAACTAATGTGTGGAGAGGAGAGAACAGTTCAATGACAAGTTGAGGGGGGAGGGGGAGCATACAGACAGAATATATTCATGAATTTAATGTGTGTGTGTGTGTGTGTGTGTGTGTGTGTGTGTGTGTGTGTGTGTGTGTGTGTGTGTGTGTGTGTGTGTGTGTGTGTGTGTGTGTGTGTGTGTGTGTGTGTGTGTGTGTGTGTGTGTGTGTGTGTGTGTGTGGCAGTTGTGCATCAACGATAGTTATGAATTTATATGATAGTTATGTATAGATGGTAGTTATATGATAGTTATGAATTTATATGATAGTTATGTATAGATGGTAGTTATATGATAGTTATGAATTTATATGATAGTTATGTATAGATGGTAGTTATATGATAGTTATGAATTTATATGATAGTTATGTATAGATGGTAGTTATATGATAGTTATGAATTTATATGATAGTTATGTATAGATGGTAGTTATATGATAGTTATGAATTTATATGATAGTTATGTATAGATGGTAGTTATATGATAGTTATGAATTTATATGATAGTTATGTATAGATGGTAGTTATATGATAGTTATGAATTTATATGATAGTTATGTATAGATGGTAGTTATATGATAGTTATGAATTTATATGATAGTTATGTATAGATGGTAGTTATACATATCCAGTGGGGAGAACAAGTATTTGATACACTGCCGATTTTTAAGGTTTTCCTACTCACAAAGCATGTAGAGGTCTGTAATTTTTATCATAGGTACACTTCAACTGTGAGAGACGGAATCTAAAACAAAAATCCAGAAAATCACATTGTATGATTTTAAGTAATTAATTTACATTTTATTGCATGACGTACGTATTTGATACATCAGAAAAGCAGAACTTAATATTTGGTACAGAAACGTCTGTTTGGAATTACAGAGGTGATACGTTTCCTGTAGTTCTTGACCAGGTTCGCACACACCGAAGCATGGATTTTGGCCCACTCCTCCATACAGACCTCCAGATCCTTCAGGTTTCCTGGGGCTGTCGCTGGGCAATACGGACTTTCAACTCCTTCCAAAGACTTTCTATTGGGTTCAGGTCTGGAGACTGGCTAGGCCACTCCAGGACCTTGAGATGCTTCTTTACGGAGCCACTCCTTAGTTGCCCTGACTGTGTGTTTCGGGTCGTTGTCATGCTGGAAGACCCAGCCACGACCCATCTTCAAAGCTCTTACTGAGGGAAGGAGGTTGTTGGCCAAGATCTTGTGATACATGGCCCCATCCATCCTCCCCTCAATACGGTGCAGTCGTCCTGTCCCCTTTGCAGAAAAGCATTCCCAAAGAATGATGTTTCCACCTCCATGCTTCACAGTTGGGATGGTGTTCTTGGGGTTGTACTCATCCTTCTCCTTCCTCCAAACACGAGTCATCTGTGGAGCGAGTGGAGTTTAGACCAAAAGCTCAATTTTTGTCTCATCAGACCACATGACCTTCTCCCATTCCTCCTCTGGATCATTCAGATGGTCATTGGCAAACTTCAGACGGGCCTGGAGATGCGCTGGCTTGAGCAGGGGGACCTTGCGTGCGCTGCAGGATTTTAATCCATGACGGCGTAGTGTGTTACTAATGATTTTCTTTGAGACTGTGGTCCCAGCTCTCTTCAGGTCATTGACCAGGTCCTGCCGTGTAGTTCTGGGCTGATCCCTCACCTTCCTCATGATCATTGATGCCCCACGAGGTGAGATCTTGCATGGAGCCCCAGACCGAGGGTGATTGACCGTCATCTTGAACTTCTTCCATTTTCTAATAATTTCACCAACAGTTGTTACCTTCTCACCAAACTGCTTACCTATTGTCCTGTAGTCCATCCCAGCCCTGTACAGATCCACAATTGTATTCCTGATGTCCTTACACAGCTCTCTGGTCTTGGCCATTGTGGAGAGGTTGGAGTCTGTTTGATTGAGTGTGTGGACAGGTGTCTTTTATACAGGTAACGAGTTCAAACAGCTGCACTCAGGTAATGAGTGGAGAACAGGAGGGATTCTTAAAGAAAAACTAACAGGTCTGTGAGAGCTGAAATTCTTACTGGTTGGTAGGTGAACAAATACTTATGTCATGCAATAAAGTGCAAATTCATTACTTAAAAATCATACAATGTGGTTTTCTGGATTTTTGTTTTAGATTCCGTCTCTCACAGTTGAAGTGTACCCATGATATAAATGACAGACCTCTACATGCTTTGTAAGTGAGAAAACCTGCAAAACCGGCAGTGTATCAAATACTTGTACTCCCACTGTACAGTACCAGTCAAGAGTTTGGACACACTATCACATTCTTTATTTTTACTATTTTCTACATTGTAAAATAATAGTGAAGACATCAAAACTATGAAATAACACATATGGAATCATGTTGTAATCAAAAAAGTGATAAACTAATCAAAATATATTTTAGATTCTTCAAAGTAGCCACGCTTTGCCTTGATGACAGCTTTGCACACTCTTGGCATTCTCTCAACCAGCTTCATGAGAAATGCTTTTCTAACAGTCTTGAAGGAGTTCCCACATATGCTTTTTTTTACCCTTATTTTACCAGGTAAGTTGACTGAGAACACATCCTCATTTACTGCAATGACCTGGGGAATAGTTACAGGGGAGAGGAGGGGGATGAATGAGCCAATTGTAAACTTTTTTTACCTTCATTTAACTAGGCAAGTCAGTTAAGAACAAATTCTTATTTTCAATGACGGCCTAGGAACAGTGGGTTAACTGCCCGTTCAGGGGCAGAACGACAGATTTGTACCTTGTCAGCTCGAGGATATGAACTTGCAACCTTTCGGTTACTAGTCCAACGCTCTAAACACTAGGTTACCCTGCCGCCCAAATGATTAGGTGATTAGATGATTAGGTGGCATGAAGGCCAGATTGGGAATTTAGCCAGGACTCCGGGATAACACACCTACTCTTATGATAAGTGCCATTGGATCTTTAGTGACCACAGAGAGTCAGGACATCTGTTTAATGTCCCGTCCAAAAGACGCCACCCTACACTGGGTATTTGTTGGCAAGAGAAGGTGTTCCTAATGTTTTGTGTACTCAGTGTAAATGTACTTTATGTCTTTATCTGGATGTAAATGTAGTATTTAAATATTTAAATGTAGTACAAAGTAGTGACACGGTGTAGCTTTTTTTCTTGTTCTGAGCCTATTGAGCATTTGGTGAAAGGTTGCGCTTGCAAAAAGTAAAAACCTACTAAAAAAATCAGACCAATATATGTATGGCCACTTTCAACTGTCTCACAGTTAACATAATTCTAGTTCATCTGCCGTTTCATGTTGGTCCCACTCAAGGCGTCTGATAGCTTTAATCTTGGTCCAAGCTTGTCCTGCTTTCTGATTCATTGTGGATAACACCAAGCGAATCAGGGAGGCTCTCCCGACAATAAAGCACTAAGGAGGTGAACCAGAACTGTCACAGGAGAATTTAGATGTGTACTTGATTGCTTTTAAATTGAGTGCCACGGATATCTTGTGATCATGTTAAGTCTCTCTTGAAGGGCGAAAAGAGCCAAAGAAAAGCTCTCTAAAAGGGGCCGGAAATGTTCATCGCTGAGGAACAAGTTGCAAGTTGGAATAGTATTAAGCAGAGCCTAGAGGAGTCTGGCCCCAGCGCATCATGTGTGTGTGCTAATGTCACATTGATTATGCTGGTCGTAAACTGCCTTTGTTTGTTCCTCCGTCCCCCTGTCCGTCACACGTCTGCTGGGACGAGCCACAGTCACACTAAAAGCCCTCTTTTCAGTGTTTGCCACAGTTCTACGTTGCTGAGGAGGAGAAGGGCATTCCCATCGGAGGTCTCCCACTCACATTTGCCTCTGCAGTCTCATGTATTAATTGCTTTTTAATGTTTCCTTCTCTCCTGGATGCTGTTGAGTAAAAACAAATCAACAAGAATAGGGCATAAGCATTTCTCTGTTTGGGCCACGGCCCTGACTAAGAGGGTAGCCACTGAATAAACCATAAATGTAAGCTGGTGAATGAGGGAATCAGGATGGTAAAATACAACGTAAAAACGGGAGCCATTTGGCCTGCCGTATGCAGAGTCCCAAGTGTAACAGTCCCATCTGTGTACGTGCCACATGAAGGGAATCTGGTGTGATGAGGACGGAGGATTCTATGAACAAATGTGACATTTGTGACATGTCATTTCCCTCTTGGGCCACAATATTTCCCCCCATATGCACCAACTTTGGGCAAAATCCTACTTTTCAACATTCATTTTTAATACATGAACATGCAGAGAAACCTTGTGTACTGAGTTAATTGCACGTTGGTAGTACCATCTGTATGACTGCAACTGAGTGCAATAGTACCTTCATTATAAACCAGAAGTATAATCATAAACATCATATGACTCAACCACCCACAATTAGTCACTATGGCCAGAACATTGGCTAATTTAATCGTAGTCCTTACATACAAACGTCACATAATTACACCACAACCTCCATGACATCTCTTATCAGAACTGGTGGTGGTTAATTCAACCTAGGCTCTGATTGTGTAATTAATGTTCTGCAGGCCTATGTTCATCATCTATTCCTATCACACACACTGGACAGGACAGGACAGTGGTGGGTGTGCGCGGCAGAAATATTTGGTCTGGTCGTGAGCGCATGGGGCGTGAGGGGGACACAGAGTATTTGGGATAGAGTTACAGGGCTAGCATCTGCCATCTGGCCATCAGGCAGTCTTATCCATCATTGGCCAGCTCCACGACAAGCGTTTGTTTGGAGTCTCTGGGCCAGACAGGAATAAAATTAGCTTGATGATTAAGTTCCTCCTCAGCTCCGGCGGGAATAAGACCCACCATTTATTTTCATTACTTCCGCTAGTTGTATGGAGTCTCTCCATTAATTTCCCTGAACCGTCCGGATGCCTGCCTGTGAAACCTGTATCCCTCTCCTGAGCATGGATGGGTTGTTGCATAGGGGTTGTGATGTGTTGTCATTTCCAGCACTGTGCACGTTTAATCAAAGATATTCCCTCGTAAACACACAACTTTGATTTCTGGGCTCTTTGCATACATAATTGCACTCACTATAAGGTGACTTTATTGTTTGGAATCATTCCACATAACCTTATGACATTCAATATTGGCTTGGCCTTTTATAGGTATTCCTGAGAAAACCTTGCAAATGGGCAGAGGTTATAAAGATGGATTCTGTAGGTACATGAGATTTTATTTGTATCATTAGTGTGACCTAAACCTGGTTCTCTGTAACAAATGCGTTGCCACATGCAGGACTTGATATTTGAGTAACAGGAGCAAAAGTACTAAACTAACGTGTCATTAGAGAGGAGACCCATGCTACAGTACCTCAATTTACAACTGAGATTAACAACAGTGATACCAACAAACTAGACAAAGGCTCCCTAGCCAAATCCACCCACTGTTTTCCAAGTAGTTAGCAACAGGTGCACAGAATCAATCAATAAGTCCGATCAAGGTCACAGAAACACCACCAATTGACAACTATATCCTATTCAGCTAATTCGTTCTACTGTCATCAGTAAATATTATCTCTCTCGGTACTGAATAAGGGGACTTGATCATGACCTTGTGATATTCGTGCAATTGAAAGAGTGTCTGTGCATCATGTGCTGTAATCATGCCAGCCAAAGTGACTGTGTTGACCACTTATACAGCATGGCTGGGCTGGGCCTCAGGAGTGTAGAAGGACTTCATGGTGGAATAGAATGGAAGCCATAGCCAATCTTTGTCTTTAACACACACGTGCACGTTTCACATGCACAGATGCATACACAATGAGAGAGATAGCCCTCTTCATTTCCACACACACACACACACACACACACACACACACACACACACACACACACACACACACACACACACACACACACACACACACACACACACACACACACACACACACATACACACACACACACACACACACACACACACACACACACACACACACACACACACACACACACACACACACACACACACACACACACACACACACACACACACACACACACACTCTCACCCACTCTCAGAGATTTGTTACAACTTTTACCCTGGGTGCCTGTTAGAGGGAAATGAAGACATCTTGTACTTATTTAAAGCCTGTAGCCGTAACACCCTTGCCCCCAGTGTAAACCTGTGTGCTGAGCCCCAGTGAAGAGAGCGCTGTAGCTCTTTGTAATGTAGCGCTAACCCAGAGCTTTTGGAAAATGTACTACACGAGAGCTCAAGGCTTTTAAGTCCAGCCTCCCTCAACTGGGAGAGGAGAGCAGAGCAGAGGAGAAATAGGGGGCAGGGATAGAGCAGAGGAGAGTAGGGGGCAGGGATAGAGCAGAGGAGAGTAGGGGGCAGGGATAGAGCAGAGGAGAGTAGGGGGTCAGGGATAGAGCAGAGGAGAGTAAGGGGTCAGGGATAGAGCAGAGGAGAGTAGAGGGGCAGGGATAGAGCAGAGGAGAGTAGGGGGGCAGGGATAGAGCAGAGGAGAGTAGAGGGGCAGGGATAGAGCAGAGGAGAGTAGGGGGCAGGGATAGAGCAGAGGAGAGTAGAGGGGCAGGGATAGAGCAGAGGAAAGTAGGGGGACAGGGATAGAGCAGAGGAGAGTAGGGGGTCAGGGATAGAGCAGAGGAGAGTAGAGGGGCAGGGATAGAGCAGAGGAGAGTAGGGGGGCAGGGATAGAGCAGAGGAGAGTAGAGGGGCAGGGATAGAGCAGAGGAGAGTAGGGGGCAGGGATAGAGCAGAGGAGAGTAGAGGGGCAGGGATAGAGCAGAGGAAAGTAGGGGGACAGGGATAGAGCAGAGGAGAGTAGGGGGTCAGGGATAGAGCAGAGGAGAGTAGGGGGCAGGGATAGAGCAGAGGAGAGTAGGGGGCAGGGATAGAGCAGAGGGAGAGTAGGGGGCAGGGATAGAGCAGAGGAGAGTAGGGGGCAGGAATAGAGCAGAGGAGAGTAGGGGGCAGGGATAGAGCAGAGGAGAGTAGGGGGGCAGGGATAGAGCAGAGGAGAGTAGGGGGCAGGGATAGAGCAGAGGAGAGTAGGGGGGCAGGGATAGAGCAGAGGAGAGTAGGGGGGCAGGGATAGAGCAGAGGAGAGTAGGGGGGCAGGGATAGAGCAGAGGGACAGGACAGGACAGGACAGGAGGTGTACAACACAATGTCCTTGAACTGGAGCTGTGGGAAGAAAGATCCATTCCCAGACTTGGCACTTTAACCCCAACATTTTTATTTGTTTCACTATTTGTTTTGCCTTGTCCAGCTCCCTCTCTCTTTCTGGTTCTCTCTCTCCTTCATTCTAATTATATTATGTAAACAATTAATTTTGTTATGATGAGATCACTACAATGGATGTCAGTTCTGTGTTAACACTTCCATCCTCAGATAGTGACAACAAACCATGAAGAGAGAGAGCGATAGAGGCAGAGAGAAAAAAAGAGAGAGCAGAGAGAGCAGAGAGAGAGCAGAGAGAGAGAGAAGAGAGAGAGCGAGAGAGAGCATGGAGCAGGGTAGAATTACATTACTTCCCAGAACCATTGTTTGCCGAGGAGAGGAACCAATTTTCTCTAATGTGTTTCTGTGTTGTGTCCTGGTCCTCCCCCATTTTGCGCGTATGCCTAGAGAGAGGGGTCCTGGATGATGGGTCAGAGGGGAGAAAAGGAGGTGTGTCTGTGTCTATGTCTATGTGTGTGTGTGTGTGTGTGTGTGTGTGTGTGTGTGTGTGTGTGTGTGTGTGTGTGTGTGTGTGTGTGTGTGTGTGTGTGTGTGTGTGTGTGTGTGTGTGTGTGTGTGTGTGTGTGTGTGTGTGTGTGTGTGTGTGTGTGTGTGTGTGTGTGTGTGTGTGTGTGTGTGATACTCATAACGAGGATGTCAAATAAAGGGAAGAGAAGCTCCATTTCCCCGGCTGAAGGCACCCTGGGATGTGTAAGCAGGAGGAAATCTTAGAAGGAAGGGGAGAGAGTAGGTTACCACCGGTACCAGATTAACAGCTGCCCAGAGTAACAGCCCGGCCATGCTTATTTCTACAGCCAATTAAAACAACTTGCAGTCATGTTTCAACCGCAGGGCCCAGATTCCTCTGACCTTCTTAGCTCTCTTTCTCACTACAATGTTATTCCTGCTCCAAATTATCTATATTATTGCTAAATAAATACCTTTACACTTGGTATGTAATCTGCTCTCCTGTTGGAGGACAATCATCCAGTCTCGTGCTTATTCACCTTCCTCCGCCTCTCGCGTTTGACGATGTTATTATAAACCAGACCTCAGGTTTTTTCCCCACTTGTAATTATCAAGTTAAACTCATTTTGATAACCTTTTGCCATGCTGTCACACATTATTCTTGGTACTATGTAGTCCTAAGAGATACAGTTTACACACAATGAAGATTCCTATACATACGGTTGAAGTCGGAAGTTTACAAACACTTAGGTTAGAGTCATTAAAACTCAATTTTTAACCACGCCACAATTTTCAAGTAAACAAACCATAGTTTTGGCAAGTTGGTTTGGACATATATTTTGTGCATGACACATGTAATTTTTCCAACAATTGTTTATAGACAGATCATTTCACTTAAAATTCACTGTATCACAATTCCAGTGGGTCAGACGTTCACATACATGATGCTTCTGATAAGCTAATTGACATAATTTGAGTCAATTGGAGGTGTACCTGTGGATGTATTTCAAGGCCTACCTTCAAACTCAGTGCCTCTTTGCTTGACATCATGGGAAAATCAAAAGAAATCAGCCAAGACCTCAGAAAAACAATTGTAGACCTCCACAAGTCTGGTTCATCCTTGGGAGCAATTTCCAAATGCCTGAAGGTACTACGTTCATCTGTACAAACAATAGTAAGCAATTACAAACACCATGGGACCACGCAGCCATCATACCGCTCAGGAAGCAGACGCGTTCTGTCTTCTAGTGATGAACGTGCTTTGGTGCAAAGAGTGCAAATCAATCTCAGAACAACAGCAAAGGACCTTGTGAAGATGCTGGAGGAAACAGGTACTAAATAATCTATATCCACAGTAAAATGAGTCCTATATCGACATAACCTGAAAGGCCGCTCAGCAAGGAAGAAGCCACTGCTCTAAAACCGCCATAAAAAGCCAGACATGTGCAACTGCACATGTACTTTTGGAGAAATGTCCTCTGGTCTGATGAAACAAAAATAGAACTGTTTGGCCATAATGACCATCGTTATGTTTGGAGGAGAAATGCTTGCAAGCCGAAGAACACCATCCCAACTGTGAAGCACGGGGTGGCAGCATCATGTTGTGGGGTGCTTTGCTGCAGGAGGGACTGGTGCAATTCACAAAATAGATGTCATCATGAGGTAGGACAATTATGTGGATATATTGAAGCAACATCTCAAGACATCAGTCAGGAAGTTAAAGCTTGGTCGCAAATCTGTCTTCCAAATGGACAATGACCCCAAGCATACTTCCAAAGTTGTGGCAAAATGGCTTAAGGACAACAAAGTCAAGGTATTGGAGTGGCCATCACAAAACCCTGACCTCAATCCTATAGAAAATTTGTGGGCAGAACTGAAAAAGCGTGTGCGAGCAAGGAGGCCTACAAACCTGACTGTTACACCAGCTCTGTGTAATAGGTGCGTGCTGGTGGCAAGGAAGTCAGGAGCAGGAGAGTGAACTTGGTATAAACGGAGCAGTTTAATGAAAATTCAAAAACTCCAGAAACCAACATATACAAAATAAAATACGAGGGTGCAAAACCTGTCGCACACAAGAACATAACTTGCACCAATACAGAGGGTTAAATACACAACATGTAATTGATGGGATTGGAACCAGGTGTGATGGAAGACAAGACAAGCCTAATGGAAAATGAAAAATGGATCAGTGATGGCTAGAAGGTCGATGACGTCGACTGCCGAACACCACCCGAACAAGGAGAGGGACCGACTTCGGAGGAAGTCATGACAGTACCCCTCCCCCCCGCTAAATCCCATAGACAATTTGTGGGCAGAACTGAAAAAGCGCGTGCGTGCAAGTAAGCCTACAAACCTGACTCAGTTATACCAGCTCTGTCAGGAGGAATAGGCCAAAATCCACCCAACTTGTTGTGGGAAGCTTGTGGAGGCTTCCCGAAATGTTTGATCCAAGTTAAACTATTTAAAGGCCATGCTACCAAATACTAATTGAGTGTATGTAAACTTCTGACCCACTGGGAATGTGATGAAATAAATATTCTGACATTTCACTGTCTTAAAATAAAGTGGTGATCTTAACTGACTTAAGACAGACAATTTTTACTAGGATTAAATGTCAGAAATTGTGAATAACTGAGTTTAAATGTATTTGGCTAAGGTATGTAAACTTCTGACATCAACTGTAAATATAAGAATGCTCTTTTGTCTTGAATTGACGTAGAACTTGGCAGACCCACCCTAAAACCTTGCTTCTCCATAAACGCCTGGTTAAACTGAAAAATACAACCTCTGTCACACCTGTCACAGAAAGCGCTGAAGCCAAGGAGACCCCTGAACTGAACTTTTCTCGCAGGAACCTTTCCCTTTTGTATCTCTGCCGTCCCCATCCCATTTTGTGCTGCTGATTGCGATGCTGGAACCTTTGTTACCAGAGAGGCTCTTTGAGTTTGTCTCCTCGAGATTCCTCCCTGCGCGGCCGGGAATGACTGTCTAGCCCACTGGCTTTTTCATGTCGATGATTGGAAACAGATGTGGATGGCTTACAGCCCGGTGTCATCACTCACCCCTTAGCTCCACCTCTCCTCCATCCCTCAGTCCCCCATCCCCACCAGGCCCTCAGACTACCTGCCTCCCCCTCCTCAACCCATCACCCCTTTAGGGGGAGACGATGAACGTCAATTGGGACAAATCAGTATATCACCAGACCTTGTGTCTGCTACCCACTCAACCCATCCCCAACAACCTCCATAGTGGGACGTTCAGTGCTACACAACTGGGGATTACAGCTTAGTTCACCATACATTCACAACATATCTTCTTCTGTTCAATCTAGGAACAGTAACAGTGGTACTAGTAGCAGCGATGGCAGAAGACTCGACCAAACATGGAGCGCATCTTAAGCTGTTGTTTGTACTGAACTGCCATTGTTATAGATATACAGTAAAGGAGAGGAAAAAGGAACTGTCACTCATACCTTTCTCCACCCATTTTCTCCATTTCCCATCCATCCATTCACCCATCCAGTGTTACTCCCAGCCCAATCTGCTCCACTCTGACCCCAGACCGATGCACCTCCCTGGGCCTTTGAGCGAGACAGCCCGGTCTGCACCACACTCTGACAAATGAGGTGGCTGCTGAGCCTCTGTCTACAGGGGGCTTATTGGAAGACAGGCCTACTACCTGGAGGGAGGGTTCAGGGGGGAGCAGCCATGCAGCATGTTAGTTAACCTGCCTTAGACTACTGCTGCCCATACAGGCCTCCTCCTTCACTCCCACACAAATCATTCCACCACCCCAGAACATTCTCAGAGGGATGGAGGGGACTTGGGTTGGGAACAGGGGGAGAGGGAGAGAGGGGGATGATGGGGTAGAAAGACTCAGTGCCAGGCTGGGGGTCTCGTCGTGACTTTGCGGGGACAGACAGGGCAGCTGTCCAGCCAGTGGCAAGAGGACCGTACGTCCACAGTTTATTGGTCCTGACAGCCTTCACACTGAGGCTGTTATACTAGTTGTGGGATTCATAATTCGACACACATTTAGTGTAGTGGACAGCCACCACTGTGTCTGGACTGTTGTCAGGGCTTTTCTTGTCTTCTTCAGTCAAAGAGTAGAAAGCAGTCTGTGGTGGCATTACCAGCATATCAAGTCTGTTAGAGATTTGTTTGGTTTTATTGATAAGCTGTTGATCACCTGAAATGAATCCAATCAATCATTAGACAAGAAGGGAAATAACTATGTAGTTCCAACATAGTTCCCTCCAAACTCATCACTAAGCTGGGGACCCTGGGACTGAACACCTTCCTCTGCAACTGGATCCTGGACTTCCTGATGGGCCAGCCCCAAGTGGTGAAGGTAGGCAACAATCCCTCTGCCACGCTGACTCTCAACACAGGGGCCCCTTAGGAGTGTTTGGTTAGTCCCCTTCTGTTCTCCCCATACGGTGATGAGGTCAAGGACATGGCAGTGTCCAATCAAATCAAATCACTTTTTATTGGTCACATACACATATTTAGCAGATGGTATTGCGGGTGTAGCTAAAAGCTTGAGTTACTAGCTCCAACAGTGCAGTAGCATCTAACAATTCACAACAATACACACAAATCTAAAAGTAAACAAATGGAATAAAGTTGGAATAAATATTAGAACGAGCAATGTCGGAGAGGCTTTGGCAAAAATACAGTAGAATAAAATACACGATATACCTATGAAATGAGTAAAGCAATATGTAAACATTATTAAAGTGACTAGTGTTCCATTAATAAAGTGACCAGTGATTCCATGTCTATGTATAAAAGGCAGCAGCCTCTAAGGTGCAGGGTTGAGTAACTGGGTGGTAGCCTGCTAGTGATGGCTATTTATCAGTCTGATGTCCTTCTGGAGAGTCCTGCGGTTGAGGGCGTTGCAGTTTCCATACCAGGTGGTGATACAGCCCGACAGGGTGCTCTCAATTGTGCATCTGTACAAGTTTGTGATGGTCTTAAGTGCCAAGCCAAATTTCTTCAGCCTCCTGAGTTGCTGTTGTGCCTTTTTCACCACATTATCTGTGTGGGTGGACCATTTCAGATCGTTAGTGATGTGTACGCCAAGGAACTTGAAGCTTTTCACTTTCTCCACTGCGGTACTGTCGATGTGGATAGGGGTGTGCTCCCTCTGCTGCTTCCTGAAGTCCACGATCAGCTACTTTGTTTTGTTGACATTGAGGGAGAGGTTATTTTCCTGCCACCACACCGCCAGGGCCGTCACCTCCACCCTGTAGGCTGTCTCGTCATTGTTGGTAATCAGGCCTACTACTGTTGTGTCTTCTGCAAACTTGATGATTGAGTTGGAAGCGTGCATGGCCACGCAGTCATGGGTGAACAGGGATTTTAGGATGGGGCTGAGCATGCACCCTTGTGAGGCCCCTGTGTTGAGGATCAGTGAATTGGAGGTGTTGTTTCCTACCTTCACTACTTGGGGGCGGCCCATCAGGAAGTTCAGGACCAGTTGCACAGTGTGGGGTTCAGACGTAGGGCCCCAAGCTTAATGATGAGCTTGGAATGTGCTATGGTATTTAAGGCTGAGCTATTGTAAATTAACAAAGGTATTCCTCTTGTCCAGATGGGATAGGGCAGTGAGCAGTGGAATGGCGATTGTATCATCTGTGGCTCTATTGGGGCGCTATGCAAATTGAAGTGGGTCTAGACCAGGGGTGGGCATTCCCAGTCCTCAGGGGTCTGATTGGTGTCACAGTTTTGCCCCAGACCCAGCTAACACACCTGACTTCAATAATCACCTAAACATGATCTTCAGTTTAGAATGCAATTTGATTAATCAGTTGTTTGCTAGGGATAGAGAAAAACTGTGACACCCAATCACGCCACCGAGGACTGGAGTTGCCCACCCTGGTCTTGGGTGTCAGGTAAGGTAGAGGTGATATGATCCTTAACTAGACTCTCAAAGCACTTCACGATGAAAGATGGGAGTGCTACGGGGCGATAGTCTTTGCATTCTTGGTGGGGCCTGATTGGTACAGGAACAATGGTGGACATCTAGAAGCAAGTGGGGATAGCAGACTGGGATAGGGAGAGATTGAATATTTAAACACTCCAGCCAGCCAGCATGCTCTGAGGACGCGGAGCCTAGGCCGGCAGCCTTGCGAAGTTTAACATGCTTAAATGTCTTACTAACGTCGGCCACGGAGAACGAGAGTCCACAGTCCTTGCTATCGGCCCGTGTCGGTGGCACTGTGTTATCCTCAAAGCGGGTGAAGAAGGTGTTTAGCTTCTCCGGGAGCAAGACATCAGTGTACGCGACATGGCTGGTTTTCCCTTTCTAAGGTTAATCTCAGAGGTTACCCGGAACGTATGCCAGTTCTCGCGATCAAAACAATCTTGAAGCATGAATTCCAATTGGTCAGACCAGCAGTGAATAGACCTTAGCATGGGTACTTCCTGTTTGAGTTTCTGCCTATAGGAAGAAAGGAGAAATATGGAGTTGTGATCTAATTTTCTGAAGAGAGGGACAGGGGCCTTGTAGGCATCCCGGAAGGGGAGAATCAGTGGTCGAGCGTTGTAGCAGCGAGTACATCACTGGGACCGAGCCCCTGCAATCCAGGACCTCTATATCAGGCGGTGTCAGAGAAAGTGTCACGTTCTGACCATAGTTTTGTTATTTTCTTTGTTTTTGTATGGTCAGGGCATCAGTTGGGTGGGAAGTCTATGTTTGTTTTTCTATGTTGTTTTATGTCTATGTTGGTCTATGTTGAGTTCGGCCTAGTATGGTTCGCAATCAGAGGCAGCTGTCAATTGTTGTCCCTGATTGAGAATCATAATTAGTTAGCCTTTTTCCACCTGGGTTTCGTGGGTGTTTATTTCCTGTTTAGTGTTTGTCATTCACCTTATGGGACTGTTCGTTTGTTGCTTATTGTTTATGTTCAGTGTTCATTTTGCTTCATTAAATAATGGACACTTACTACGCTGCGTTTGGTCATCCGATCCTTCTCGCTACTCCTCCTCAGAAGAGGAGGACGGGATCCATGACAGAAACCACCGCAAAAGGACCAAGCAGCAATCGCAGGACTCATGGACTTGGGAGGAGATTCTGGATGGCAAGGGACCATGGGCACAGGCTGGAGAATATCGCCGCCCCAAGGCTGAGCTGGAGGCAGCGAAAGCTGAGAGGCGGTGGTATGAGGAGGCAGCACGGCGGCGCGGCTGGAAGCCTAAGAGGCAGCCCCAAAAATGTATTGGGGGGGGCACACAGGGAGTGTGGCGAAGGCAGGTAGGAGACCTGCGCCAACTTCCCGTGCTTACCGGAGAGAGAGAGGGACCGGGCAGGCACCGAGTTATGCCGTGAGGCGCACAGTGTCCCCGGTGTGTGTGCACAGCCAGGTGCGGTACATCCCAGCGCCTCGTATCGGCCGGGCTAGAGTGGGCATCGAGCCAGGTGCCATGAAGCCGGATCAGCGCATCTGGTCTCCAGTGCGTCTTTAAGGGCCGGTGTACATGGCACCAGCCTTACGCACGGTGTCCCCAGTTCGCCAGCACAGCCCAGTGCGGGCTATTCCACCTCGCCGCACTGGCCTGGCTACGGGGAGCATTCAACCAGGTAAGGTTGGGCAGGCTCGGTGCTCAAGAGCTCCAGTGCGCCTTCACGGTCCGGTCTGTCCGGTGCCACCTCCACGTACCAGCCCTCCGGCGGAAGCCCCCCGCACCAGGCTGTCTCTCTGTCTTCTCCCTACAGCTGCTCCTGCCTGTCCAGCGCTGCCAGAGCCTTCTTCCTCTCCAGCGCTACCAGAGTCTCCTGTCTGTCCTGAGCTGCCAGAGTCTCCCATCTGTCCTGAGCTGCCAGAGTCTCCCCGTCTGTCCTGAGCTCCAGAGCCGCCAGTCTGTCCTGAGCTGCCAGAGCCGCCAGTCTGTCCTGAGCTGCCAGAGCCGTCAGTCTGTCCTGAGCCGTCAGTCAGCCAGGAGCTGCCAGAGCCATCAGATAGCCAGGAGCTGCCAGAATTGCCCTTCACTCCAGCGCTGCCAGAGCCTTGCTCCTGCCCAGTGCTGCCGGAGTCTTCCGTCCATCCGGCGCTGCCGGAATCTCCCGTCCATTCGGGACCCGTGGTGAGGGTCCCCAGTCCGAGGTCGGCGGCGAGGGTCGCCGCTCTTAAGAGGCCACGGAGGCGAATAGAGAGGCTGAGAAGGACTATGGTGGAGTGGGTTCCACGTCCCGCGCCAGAGCAGCCACTGCGGACAGACACTCACCAAGCCCCTCCCCTATAGGTTTAGGTTTTGCGGCCGGAGTCCGCACCTTTGGGGGTTACTGACCATAGTTCTGTTATTTTCTTTGTTTTAGTATGGTCAGGGCGTGAGTTGGGTGGGCAGTCTATGTTTGTTTTTGTATGTTGGTTTTTGAGTTCGGCCCAGTATGGCTCTTAATCAGAGGCAGCTGTCAATTGTTGTCCCTGATTGAGAATCATACTTAGGTAGCCTTTTCCACCTGGGTTTCGTGGGTGTTTATTTCCTGTTTAGTGTTTGTCATTCACCTTACGGGACTGTTCGTTTGTTGCTTATTGTTTTTGTTCAGTATTCATTTTGCTTTATTAAATTATGTACCCTTACCACGCTGAGTTTTGGTCATCCGATCCTTCTCACTACTCCTCCTCAGAAGAGGAGGACGAGATCCATGACAGAAAGGCACAGAAAATTGCCAAAGACTCCAGCCACCCAAGCCACAGACTGTTCACTCTGCTACCTTCCGCAAACGGTACCGGAGCTTCAGCTCTCGGACCAACAGACTCTGAGACAGCTTCTACCCCAAGCCATCAGACTGCTAAATAGCCTTAATAGTTAATTAAATGGTTACACAAACTATCTTAGCTGACCCAATCTTGCACTGACTCTAAGCACACTCACAAGACTATACTGTATATGCACACTATATACACACTCACTCACTCACTCATTCACTCACTCGCACTACACTGACACAGCTGACACTCACCCCAAATCCACACACATTCATATACACTACATATGCACACACACACATAGGACACGCATACCGACACCACACACACACACACACACACACACACACACACACACACACACACACACACACACACACACACACACACACACACACACACACACACACACACACACACACACACACACACACACACACACACACACACACACACACACACACACACACACAGGGATACCGAAACAAAAAAGAAATACGCACGCATACACACACACATACAAACACACACATACACACTTTTACACTCATATGATGCTGCTACTCTGTTCTTCATTTTACTCTTATTATTATCTATTCTTATGCCTATTCACTTTACCCTGTCTTCCTGTACACATCTACCTCAATTACCTCATTGATCTGGTCCTGGTACTCCCTGTATATAACACCATTCTTGTAGATTTTATTCCTATTGTGTTACTATTTTTATTTGTATTTTTTTTTTAACTCTGCATCATTTGGAAGGGATTGTAAGCAAGCATTTCATATAAGTCTACACCTTTTATATTCGGCACATGTGATTTGATTTGTTTGATTAAATAATTAATGAATGAAACACCTTAGAAATGTGTTTGCAGCCTCCCAGGTGGCGCAGTGGTCTAAGGCACTGCATTGCAGTGCTAGCTGTGCCACCAGAGACTCTGGGTTCTTGCCCAGGAGGTTGGTGGAGAGACGCACAATTGGCCTAGTGTCCGGGTTAGGGAGGGTTTGGTCGGTAGGGATTTCCTTGTCTCATCGCGCACAAGCAACTCCTGTGGTGGGCTGGGCACAGTGCATGCTAACCAAGGCGCACAGTGTTTCCTCTGACACATTGGTTCGGCTGGCTTCCGGGTTGGATGTGCGCTCTGTTAAGAAGCAGTGTGGCTTGGTTGGGTTGTGTTTGGGAGGATGCATGGCTCTTCACCTTCTTCCAAGCCCATACAAGAGTTGTAGCGATGAGACAAGATAGTAACTACTAACAATTGGATATCATGAAAAGGGGGTAAAATTCAACAATAACAACAACAAAAAATGTGTTTGGTTAAGAGGAAACCCACCAGTGTGATATACAGTCACTGCAAAAGGGATGTGTAAAAAAGAATACTTGAAAGTACTAGTTAGGTAGTTTTGGAGGGCATCTGTACTTTACTTTATTTACTATTTATACTTTTGACAATTTTTACTCTTACTTCATTGCATTCCTAAAGAAATGTTTTATTCCATTCATTTCCTGTTATCCACACTTAGTGTTACCTGGTCATCCCTTCTGCCTCTGATATGGCGGACTCACTAAACACAAATGCTTTGTTTGTAAATTAGGTGTGTTGGGGTGTATCCCTTGCTATCTCTACATTTAAAAAAACACTACATTTGTGCTGACTGGTTTGCTTAACGTAAGGATTTTGAAATGATTTATATTTTAACATTTACTTTTGATACTTTTGATAGTGTCTACCTCATGAAGCTGGTTGAGAGAATGCCAACGGTGTGCAAAGCTGTCATCAAAGCAAAGGGTGGCTATTTAATGTCAAATGTCAAATATAAAATATATTTTGATATGTTTAACACTTTTTTAGTTACTACATGATTCCATATGTGTTATTTCATAGTTTGATGTCTTCACTATTATTCTACAATGTAGAAAATAGCACAAATAAAGAAAACCCCTTGAATGAGTAGGTGTTCTAAAACTTTTGACCGGTAGTGTATATTTAAAACAAAATACTTTAAGACTTTTACTCAAGTAGTAGTTTACTGAGTGACTTTCACTTTTACATGAGTACATGACTTCTATTAAGGTATCTAAACTTTTACAAAAGTATGACAATTGGGTACTTTTCCACCACTGGTGGTTTAGTGGTTTTACCGGGGCAGCAGCATCAGAACAGGTGTTATCAGGGTACCAGTCAGGGTTCCGGCTCCCAGTTCTACCTACCTGCCTGCCTGCGAGATTTAGAGGTCAAGCTTAGTTGGAAAACACACTCACAAAGATGTAAGTGGAGAACACAGAGGAGTTGAAAAGCTCGGGCCCGCACTGAGAGATGGGAGATATGTGGAAATTATCTGTAGGAAGTATGTCTCTTGGTATGAGAATGAACTGCAGAACGGTAGCCTACCAGTTAAGAGCGTTGGGCCAGTAACCAAAACGTCGCTGGTTCGAAAGAATCCCCAAGCTGACTAGGTGTTTGAATCTGTCGCATTGGATAAGAGCGTCTGCTAAATGACTAAAATGTCAAATGTAAAAATGAATGAACCCTCTTGTTTAACACACTGACTGCAGCAAGGAACAAAAACAACTAGCCCACACAATGTTTAGTTACTGGCTTTACTTACCATCTTCAGCAAAGCATGTTGGGAAACATATCAGAGTGTATCCATGGCTTATGCTGCACCTTGAAAACATTTCTGATGGAGAGAAACATAGACTCAGTCACTCCATCACCCGCCCACATATATCCACAAATACACACAGGCAAGACACACACATGCACGCACTCTGTGCAACACCTGCTTAAGACCTAAAGAGTGGATTGGATCAAATGGATACTCTGCAGGTGTGAGATAGGGCCTGGTCATCGTTTATCTGGGTCTATTTTGGTTTCAAAGAGTCCTCTGTCCCCTCTTATCTCTCCACCTGACAGTGCTGCTCTCCTCGCGGCATGCACGGGTCTAAAGTGCTTTCTGAGAACCGCCCAAGAGCCTGCTCTTCAGCTCCTATCTCTGTGCTCTTGACCCACAAGCAGCGGCAACAGCAGCCGTAGTGGGCTCAAATGGATACTCACTGCTCCGTGGGCTCACCGTCATCAACCTATTACAACTTTCCATCCTGGCACGAGCACAACTGAAAATATGTTGTTGATGATTCTGGGACGCTACTGGTAACAAGGGGAAACAAAAATAGGGTGAGGCAATGCAATTATTCAAAGAAATACCTTTTCAGTTTTTTCTGCAACAAGCAGTGCTTTAGCTGCCTAAATGCCACTCTTTTAAGTGGCTATAAAACTTCAACACACAAGAATGCTTGAATTCAAATTAAAATCCACTCCAAAAATAATATATACATTTATACAATAAAGGAAGCATGGTCACTGTTTTTGTGCCAGCATCCTAAACAGGACGACTCCATACTCTGAGGAGTTTGTCAAATGGTTCTATGATGTGCCCTAACAGCACTCAGTGTTGTACTGACGGGGAGCTAAAAGCTCATATTTATCTTTAATTCCTCTTCAATGCGTGGCCCCTGCACCTTTATCCAGGATTTATATTTGACATCTGCTCCCCCCTGCAATTAACCTTGATGAAATTGGGAACACTATCTTTTGAGTGTTTTTCTCCCTCCCCTTCCTTTACCCCTCCATGTTACTTTTCAGCAATTGAAATCAGGGTAATGACTCTGAAAGGAAAAAGAATGTTCTTTCAATAGATAATTAGGGAGATTGGTTTACCAGGCCCACTCAAGGCCCATTCACATGCAGGGATTGAGCCAGGGCCGTTGTCTGCATGGTCCAAGGGCTCCCCAGAGAGACATTCCCCTCTGTTTCATTTCTCTGAGCAGGTGCCTGGCAGGTAGTCAATGGAGACGCCGGCCCTGGAAATAAGAGGCCCCCGGCCAGAGGTCAACATCAGAGGTCAGGGGTCAGGATCCCAAGGTCATGAGGTCAGTGGTCATGAGGTCAATTGTGCTGGGCAGATGACTGGAAATGAATCTTGGATCTGCTTCTGTTTGGGTGAAGGGGATGTACAACCGGATAAGAAGAGGCATCCTCCAGTCAATGATTGACTGCTACGCCTCTCTGTTCCACTCACATTTCTAATACACGTGCATATGCAATCAATGGGGGCGTGAGCATACTTATGCACATATAACTGACATAGAGCCAATCCCTCATTGTTTTATTAGCTAATTAGCTACAATACTTTATCTAGACATCATTTGTTTTGCACCCACTCATATTTTTCACATTTCCAGTGGAAAATCTGTGGTTTACAGCTTCTTTGATATTTGTTCATTTTCATAACTTTCCCACAGTCATCTACATCCTTCTGCATTAACTCAATTGCGTAAGATGAACAGAATATTGATTGATTTCACCCACCTCTGCTCCCAATAGATTTTATAATAACAAATGTCCTCCGGCATTATAAATTTACACAGGGCCCAGTTCACCAATTAATACACTTGAAATTCCTCCGTGCGACAAGGGCGGTACAGGTTCCAGGGTCAAGGGTCGCGTGCGTTGTGATTTCTAATTAAATCTCAGATGAGGAAAAGTGATCTGTCATTGCCCGTAGGCTTCTATTGACTTGGCCTGCTAGTGCTACCATCGCCTGACACATGGAAAGCTAAACCCAGCCAGGCCAGGCCGGAGCCCTGGGGAAATACTGTACAAATGTCCGTACACTGAGAAGCCTGAGGAGCAAGCCACGACCAGGGGGTTACATTCAGGGAAAAGCACAGGGAGTTCTAACCCTTTTCTATCCGTCAACATTCTGCCGCGATTCCTGGGGGAACAGGGGCTTGCCGGCTCTCCTTACATAGGGTCGGCAGTAGACTCCCGCTCCTGGGATATGTAACTAAATCTCTGTCCGACCGCAAACCAGGGTTGGCAACTTGGGCTCTGTTGCTCCAGGGTAGGTTGGAGTCAGTTGAAGTCGCATCCAGCAGAGCTGGTTTGGTCAGAGCTGAATTATCTAACAGGGCCTGTAGAAGGACAGTGTGTTAAATAATATCATGTTAGCCCCTCTACTACAGTCATATACAATTTGACAAACTATTGCAACTTTTTTTAAAGTATTACCTGTGGCAGGCAGATATGGGCAATGTTGCCAACAAATCCTCACAACTTCACAGTACAGTTTTCAGTATGCATCAACAATGCTAAATAAAATATTATAGTCCTGTCTATTGGTTTCCCTCTCCTTAAATAGAAATCCAAGACATACAGTATATCTATCTCTTAAAGGGATACTTCTGAATTTTGGCAATGAGGCCATTTATGAACTTGTGGTGAACTTGTGGATACCATTTTTATGTATCTGTGTCAATATGAAGGAAGTTAGAGGTAGTTTCACGAGCCAACGCTAACTAGCAGGGGCTGTATAATAAACAGTGTCTGAATGAGGAATGTCTCTTAACATATCTGACTGGCCCAGCATATGCCAGTTATAGGAAACCCATAGCATCAGTCAGTGCATACTGCTCAGTGAGGTCAAAGGCTAGGAAGGTCAAAGGTGTAATCTTCCTCTCATCATGAAGTGCATTAACATCTTCTCTGTGTCCATCTGAGCCGGATGACTTAGCAGAACTCTGACAGCTGCTACTACTGTGCAATGTCTTGGGATGCAAATCGCTATAGAGAATATCATTCCATCTTTAAGAGATCATATATCAAAGGAATATTGCTGTGTGGATGGGTGTTCCTCACCTGGGTGCACACCGCACGGAGAATTTATTTTACCATTATTTTACCAGGTAAATTGACTGAGAACACATTCTCAACCTGGGGAATAGTTACAGGGGAGAGGAAGGGGGATGAATGAGCTTTTGTAAGCTGGGGGACATAGGCAGAGGTTGTATGCATTCGCTGCTCATCGATTCATGGTTTGCGACTTAAACATGAACAGCTTTTTCTCTTCACCTCGATTGGAACGTTCCTCTTCCCGACTGCTCCTGTTTGCAAAGTCTAAGATTAGGAGTCTATGGAGAGGTAGTGAGCAATCATGAGGTCATTATTTCATTATGATACCATTACTGAAATTAGCCGCCTTGTTTGTTGCCATTGGCAGCAGACCATAATCCGTGAAGCAGCAAAGAGCTCTGAAGAGACTGGAAATGGCCCAGACAAAGCCGACAGGATGTGACTTCATAATTGTCTAAGTAATGGAGCCTTAACAGGTTAGGTCAGTGTATATGTGTGGTATTGTAACAATATGGCTACGAAAATGGCAGGATTTCCTTTTTCATTTGAAGATATGGTGCATGACAGTGAAATACAAAATAGAACATCCCATAGTAAGGAAATGGAGTTTCCAGGCCTCTATAAATGATGACAGAAAATCTGCAAAGTGCAAAGAAATAACTTTCATCCTAGTTTTTTTTTGTTTATCTATCAAATTTGGTCCATAGGCTGAAAATCATAAATCATAGACACTCGACGACCAACCACTCGTTGACCAACACATAAATAGAAGAACCCATCTCCCGTAGCCGAACACATTTGTTTACAGGGGCATGGCCTGCCAGGCATGCCTGTAGCCCAAGCAGTGGAGCAGCTCCAAGTGAAACTGACATCAGCCCCCCACTGTGAGCTTTGAGTCCCCCCTCCTCTGACCGGAGACCTCTGACTTGAACGCCTACTTGAACCTGCTGCTCTCACTCAGCAACACATAAATCACCTGGCTCTCAGCAACCTCTCCAGCCTACAGCGTACTGCTGAACTTGACTCCACGGAAATAAAGTCTGTAACAGGATACAATAACTAATCTTGGCATGAACAATTGCTGGCATACTGGAGCCCAGAGGTGCTGATACCCAGTTATGAACACAGCCTCTGTTGTGAGGCCTCTTTGGCATCAAGGCACTTCTGGGTGCTAGCCTAGCCTAGCGCCTCGAACAAAAGGAACTAGGCAGGGGCCATCTGCTCTGTTGTCCTGCTGATGAAGACATACATGTAACACATGCCCTCTACTCAACGTCTGCATCTCTCTCTCTCTCTCACACACACACACACACACACACACACACACACACACACACACACACACACACACACACACACACACACACACACACACACACACACACACACACACACACACACACACACACACACACACACACACACACACACACACACACACACACACACACACACACACATATGCTCTCTCACTATCTATAGAGAGATGTTCTCTCCTCTACATACCTCCCCTTTCTTTCGCTCACACACACATCCACACACATACGTTCATATGTTCCCTCCACTGTCACTGATAAGGCAACAGGTCTCTATTAGTCCTAACAACAAAGCAACCCAATCAATATAAAAGCAACAATTGTCTCTACTTTGTCCACAATATTAAGAGTTCTCTGAGAGTTCATAACAATTCTGTGCTTTTCGGAAGGAAAAAAACACTGTCTGAAAGTATAATTATTACACTACATATTTGGCAGTCTCTCTCCACTGAGAGACCCATTTATTTGTTTTATTCTATGCCCGACAAACTGCACAAACCCTGCTATCCCCATGACTGTTCAGTTCCCTATATTTCTGTTTGTTTGACACAGGCCAGTGATGGAGGAATGTCTCAGTAGTCTAGTCTCCTCACTGAGCTGCTACTGTTCTTCCAGATAACATCTGGCACCATGCATACAGAGCCAAGGGCCCTGAGACCCTCATGACTTAAGTACCTGGCCTCATCAGCAGCCATCAGCTCAAAGAAGCAACCCAGGCCCTCCAATCTGTTTTCCCCCCTCCACCACACACACACACACACACACACACACACACACACACACACACACACACACACACACACACACACACACACACACACACACACACACACACACACACACACACACACACACACACACACACACACACACACACACACACACACACACATACATACATACACAAAAAAGGATCCAAACATTTCAAATGACACTCAAGAGTACAGAAAGCACCTGCTTCTCCAAACAGCTAGGCTGTCCATGACAGCTGAAACAGAGCAGTACCTAGCCAATTGCTTTGCCCTAGTTTTTGTCAGGCCCGCAATATGCAGGTCACACACTGTAAGCCTGTGTACGTGGCCGAATATCAGCACCACCAGCTTGTACCTCCACCCAGGCTGTCTCAGCACCACGAGGGGCTGGTACTGAAGCAGCTTGTCAGAGAAGCCCTGCTCCATGTAGCCGTCCAATGAGCAGCCCACTTCCAAAATGAGCCGCCCCCCCAGCAGGAATTCACAACACGGGCAATGGACTCCATTACATTTGACTCATGTAGAATGCAAAATGGGTCATGGTTTGCAGGGTACCAGAGTGCTAGACTATATTTTGTTGGTAGAACTTGCAGCCTCGCCTTAACAGTAAAGGTGAGAATGTCCTCGCCAACGGCAGCATTCTGGTACATGTGATGGTACATGTGATGGTACATGGGATGTGAACTTTGTAGAAATAAATGTTTTTTATTTTCATGGGAATTGGATTTAATTTATTAGTGTGGATTTAGCATATAGTACACACACACACCCATCTGGAGAGCCGACTAGCAGGACGGCAGGGAAGGCCAGATGGCATAAATCAAATCTTCTGAATAGCTAGTGTGTAAACTGCCGTGCAACCCAGGGGTACAGCTAGGGCTTCTACTGATGGGTCTGATAGCTCACCAGAGCCTATGTCATCAGCAGACAGACATTCTTATTGACTTTTAAGTTAAATATCGAGTGCAACAAGGACACATCACGACAAATGTAATTTTACTTTGCCTGTGACTACATTAGAGCCCTGTAAATCAGAGTTCTATCCTCAAGTTAAGACGCTCAAGATCTGAGTTGTTTTACCACTAATCTACCTAAATGTTTTAGAATGACTCTACCACTAATCATATATAAAGACCTACGCAGGGCATAGTTGAAGAACCAGTAGTTACATTGCGACTGTAGGTTTAGTGTGTGCTAGGTACACGATCAAATTTAACACGGGTTAGATGTTCAAATACTTGCAGTCTAACCACAGTCTGGTGTAATAAGACTTTTTTTAAGCCACAATCCAAGACTGAAACGCATTGACTCACATACTGTTCATCTCAAGGCAGCGTGTTCACTGTATATGAGGTCAGCCAGGCCGTGTGCACTCCATATGCACTGTATGAGTCCATATGTCCTTCCACCATGGCCTAGAACGAGAGCGCCTGACAATACATTAACCTCTCTATTGACGTGCAAAGTCAATCCACATTGAAAAATGGTACACTGCTGAAACTTACAAGGAGCGAGAAAGAGAGAGAGGGTTCATGAGTCAACTGCTCCTATTTGACCAAGAAGAATGAGTGTATCATGCGCCGTGCATTTTTCAGATGGACAGACCACTCCACTCTTTCTCAGACGGTCTCAGCAACAACAACAGAAGAGATGAGATGAGTTATCAGGGAGTGAGGGTCATACAATCAGAGTGTCTCGTTTAGATCGGGCCAGAGTTGGACGTTCTAAAAGAATGATGGCCGTTTGGCGACCAGAGACTCGTTATAGCGAGAGCCTCAGATTTCTTTGAGGCAGCAGCCTACTCTGAAGGGGATTACAGTGGCTCTGTACATAACAATACTGTAGCAGACGTGCATTATGGGTGACGCCCACTGTCCCAATTGTGCCTTCCTTGTTAATATATACCCTAACAGTGCTTTTGATTTTATTTTCATTTTTCTCTTCCTCGTTCCTGAATCGGATTAGGATCGATCGCAGCAGCCGTGGGCGCGGAGGCCAGAATAGTGCTGCTGAGCGATTGGAGCGCCGATACGCCTCAGAAAGTATTCAGGCAACTAAATAGAATGATTTGCCCTTAGATGTCAAATTTCAGACACAAGAATGTCAATACCAATTAGATTGTCTACAGTTGCTGTAGTTACGCAGCTTTCCCCTCCACCTCACCCCATTCTCCAACCACTCTTTCTAACATTTCTAGCCTTTTTTGCATGGCAAGGTAGTTTTGCGGAGTGGTGGTCTCCGCAAAACCTTTAGCTACAATTCTGTTTTCTGACTAGCCCTGTGCAGACATTACACTAGCTCCGTTAGGATCTCTGGAGGAGATGGCGTGAGGGGGACTCAGGGACCATGGGGGGTGGGAGGAGGGGGGACATTGTTATCTACTGAAAGGTCCGTGTCTGCCGGGTTAAAGGTCCAGCGACAGAGCAAAAGCCCATTGGAGCACAAACACAAACAACAGGGAGAAGTGAGCGGGAAATGGATTAATGAACAAATGCAATTTAGAAAGAGAGAGAGGGAGGGAGGGAGGGAGGGAGGGGAGGGAGGGAGGGGGAGGGAGGGAGGGAGGGAGGGAGGGGGAGGGAGGGAGGGAGGGGGAGGGAGGGAGGGAGGGAGGGAGGGAGGGAGGGAGGGAGGGAGGGAGGGAGGGAGGGAGGGGGAGGGAGGGAGACAGGAACCTTAAGTGCTAACATGACAAACAGATGTGGTCAATGCTGGCCACACACATACTACAACATGCCAGCCAGTTAGGACTAGACTGCACTAGACTTCTACTCAGGTCACTTCAGGCAATGCATGGGACTACATACACATATACAACAAGGGCAGACAGTAGTTGTAGCCTAACACACGCATAAAAAAAGTACATCCAAAATAACATTCAAAATACATGCACCAAGCACACACATAGTCATACACACAGCGTGAGAAAGGGAAGCTGCTGTTAAGTTTGCTCATGTCTACATACTGTACAGTGCACAAATGGGCAGACACCTAGCAACCTAGTACCTATGGCGGCACAAAAGACACAAAGCCTGTTCACAACAACAAAGTCACAGCTTAATTAGAAGTAAGATAGAAATGGATATGTATGGACTGCATTCATATGGATCCTGGCTTGCCATGTAACTCAACTCCTGAAAGTATCCAACATGAATACAAGTATTTAACAGCACATTAATAAGCTATAAGATGTGATGATTAACCAAGGTCTTGCCTCTTAATAAACAACTGAATGACTAGCAATCAGCTAAGTGGACTGATGAATATCGCTTGGCAATGCTAAGGCCTAGCCAATACACGGTTACATCCTATGTGCTGATCCTAGTCATGGTACTACCTAGCAAATTGCATCCTATGTGCTGATCCTAGCCATGGTACTACCTAGCAAATTGCATCCTATGTGCTGATCCTAGCCATGGTACTACCTAGCAAATTGCATCCCATGTGATGATCCTAGCCATGGTACTACCTAGCAAATTGCATCCTATGTACTGATCCTAGTCAACCCTGGAAGTGAGCATTTCTGAGGGTGGCAGTCATGAAGCGGATCAGAAACATATGCCACACATATGACAGGGAGCTCTGTGTTCCCAAACAATGTGCTTCTTCAGATTAATCAGGTCTGGCAAGAGAAACTCTGTGGTGATTAGTTGTCCTGGTCTGCGTCAAAAATGGCAACCTATTCCCTATATAATGTACTACTTTTGACCAGAAGTACTGCACTGTATAGGGAATAGGGTGCCATTAGGGACGCACTCCTGGTCTTATCGGCGTGGCCATTAGGACGTCTCGTCTGGCAGCTCATTCAGCTGTTGTTGTGTTGAAGCAGCCCCAATTCCTGAGAGGCCACTGAATCAAAGACCCTCTTCTTCACTGCAGAGCACAGCACAGACTCATTCAAAGGCATTTCAGCTTATTGGGTCAAGTTGTCCGTACTATGGCATTGGGAAACGAGAAAATGTGTTGTGTAACAGTAAAATCAATATTTTTTATCTTTAGACGAATAGAACTGCCCTCCGCATTTATTAATCATTTTTTTTAAACGTTGTCAATGGCATTGAACAACAATAAAGGAGAATATGAATACATACAGTGCCTTGTGAAAGTATTCGGCCCCCTTGAACTTTGCGACCTTTTGCCACATTTCAGGCTTCAAACATAAAGATATAAAACTGTATTTTTTTTGTGAAGAATCAACAAGTGGGACCCAATCATGAAGTGGAACGACATTTATTGGATATTTCTAACTTTTTTAACAAATCAAAAACTGAAAAATTGGGCGTGCAAAATTATTCAGCCCCTTTAAGTTAATACTTTGTAGCGTCACCTTTTGCTGCGATTACAGCTGTAAGTCGCTTGGGGTATGTCTCTATCAGTTTTGCACATCGAGAGACTGAAATTTTTTCCCATTCCATTTACAAGTAACCATTTCCCATGACTGGCTTGAATTAACATCTACAATTCCCATTAGCTAATTGACAACTCATTACAGGAAGTCGATTCCATCCCAGATTGAATTCTGATCCGTGCCAATAAAACCAGGGTCAATAAAAAAAAAGTGGTCAGATGAAGCAGATGCTAAACTACAGGACTGTTTTGCTAGCACAGACTGGAATATATTCCGGGATTCTTCCGATGGCATTGAGGAGTACACCACATCAGTCACTGGCTTTATCAATATGTGCATCAATGGCGTCGTCCCCACAGTGACCGTACATACATACCTCAGCCAAAAGCCATAGATTACAGGCAACATCCACACTGAGCTAAAATGTAGAGCTGCCGCTTTCAAGGAGCAGGACTCGAACCCAGAAGCTCATAAGAAATCTTGCTATGCCCTCCGACGACCAATCAAAAAGTTAAAGCGTCAAGGACTAAGAGGACTAAGAGGACTAAGATTGAATCGTACTACACCAGCTCCGATGCTCGTCGGATGTGGCAGGGCTTGCAAACTATTACAAAGGGAAGCACAGCCGAGAGCTGCCCAGTGACACAAACCTACCATTCGAGCTAAATGACTTCTATGCTCGCTTCGAGGCAAGTAACACTGAAGCATTCATGAGAGCATCAGCTGTTCTGGACAACTGTGTGATCATGCTCTCTGTAGCTGATGTGAGTAAGACCTTTAAACAGGTCAACATTCACAAGGCTGCAGTGCCAGACGGATGACCAAGATGTGTACTCAGAGCATGCGCTGACCAACTGGCAAGTGACATCAATTACATTTTCAACCTGTCACTGACTGAGTCTGTAATACCAACATGTTTCAAGCAGACCACCATAGACCCTGTGCCTAAGAACACTAAGGTAACCTGCCTAAATGACTACCGACCCGTAGCACTAAGTCTAGAGCTATGAAGTGCTTTGAAAGGCTGGCCATGGCTCACATCAACACCATTATCCCAGAAACCCTAGATCCACACTGCCCCAACAGATTCACAGATTGTGCCATCTCTATTGCACTCCACACTGCCCTTTCCCACCTGACAAAAATAACACCTATGTGAGAATTATATTAATTTACTACAGCACAGCGTTCAACACCATAGTGCCCTCAAAGCTCATCACTAAGCTAAGAACCCTGGGAATAAACACCTTCCTCTGCAACTGGATCCTGGACTTCCTGACGGACCGCCCCCAGGTGGTAAGGGTAGGTAACAACACATCCGTCAATCTGATCCTCAAAATGGGGGCCCCTCAGGGGTATGTGCTCAGTTCCCTCCTGTACTCCCTGTTCACTCATGACTGTATGGCCAGGCACGACTCCAACACCATCATTAAGTTTTCCGATGACACAACAGTGATAGGCCTGATTACTGACAACGAGGAGACAGCCTATAGGGAGGAGATCGGAGACCTGGTTGTGTGGTGCCAGGTCAACAACCTCTCCCTCAACATGATCAAGACAAAAGAGATGATTGTGGACTGCAGGAAAAGGAGGACTGAGCACACCCACATACTCATCGATGGTGTTATAGTGGAGCAGGTTGATAGCTTGGTGTCCACATCACCAACAAACTATCATGGTCCAAACATGGTCCAAAGACAATCGTGAAGAAGCCTATTCCCCCTCAGGAAACTGAAAGGATCTGGCATAGGTCCTCAGATCCTCAAAAAGTTCTACAGCTGCACCAACTAGATCATCCTGACTGCTTGCATCACTGCGTGGTATGGAAACTGCTCGACCTCTGACCGTAAGGCACTACAGAGGGTAGCACGTTCAGCCCAGTACATCACTGGGGCCAAGTTTTCTGCCATCTAGGACCTCTATACCAGGTGGTGTCAGAGGAAGGCCATACAAATTGTCAAAGCCTCCAGCCACCTTAGTCATAGACTGTTTTCTCCGCTACCGCACGGCAAGGGGTACCGGAGCGCCAAGTCTAAGTTCAAAATACTTTTTAACAGCTTATACACCCAACCCATCAGAATATTTTATTTATTTTTATTTCACCTTTATTTAACCAGGTAGTTAAGTTGAGAACAAGTTCTCTTTTACAATTGCGACCTGGCCAAGATAAAGCAAAGCAGTTCGACACATACAACAACGCAGAGTTACACATGTAGTAAAACAAACATACAGTCAATAATACATTTTAAACAAGTCTATATACGATGTGAGCAAATGAGGTGAGATAAACGAGGTAAAGGCAAAAAAAAGCCATGGTGGCAAAGTAAATACAATATAGCAAGTAAAACACTGGAATGGTAGATTTGCAGTGGAAAAATGTGCAAAGTAGAAATAAAATGGGGTGCAAAGGAGAAAAATAAATTACATAAATAAATAAATACAGTAGGGAAAGAGGTAGTTGTTTGGGCTAAATTATAGGTGGGCTATGTACAGGTGCAGTAATCTGTGAGCTGCTCTGACAGTTGGAGCTTAAAGCTAGTGAGGGAGATAAGTGTTTCCAGTTTCAGAGATTTTTGTAGTTCGTTCCAGTCATTGGCAGCAGAGAACTGGAAGGAGAGGCGGCCAAAGAAAGAATTGGTTTTGGGGGTGACCAGAGAGATGTACCTGCTGGAGCGCGTGCTACAGGTGGGTGATGCTATGGTGACCAGCGAGTTGAGATAAGGGGGGACTTTTCTTGGAATCCTGAACAGCTAATCAAATGGCTACCCAAACCTTTTGCATTGTCCCCCCCTATTTTACGCTGCTGCTACTCTAGGTTTATTATCTGTGCATAGTCACTTTAACTCTACCTACATGTTCATATTACCTCAATTACCTCGACTAACCTGTGCCCCCGCACATTGACTCTTTACCGGTACCCCCTGTATATATCCTCGCTATTATTATTTTATTGTTGCTGCTTAATTTTGGGTATTTTTCTATTTTTTATTTTAGTTCTTATTTTACTTCAGTTTATTTTAGTAAATATTTTCTTAACACTTATTTTTCTTAAAACTGCATTGCTTTTGAAGGGCTTTTAAGTATGCATTTCACTGTGAGGTCTAAACCTGTTGTATTTGTCACATGTGACAAAAACAATTTTATTTTATTTTATTTTTTCATATATTCTATAAGAATGGACCCATGGCTATTTGTATTTGGTGCTAAGGCCCTCACTTACAGTACCTTAGCACAGCTCAATCTTCTTTAAAAAATGTTTCTTTCTGGCTCGCAAGTAATAATTTTTTAAATAATTTTGCACGCCCAATTTTTCAGTTTTTGATTTGTTAAAAAAGTTTGAAATATCCAATAAATTTCGTTCCACTTCATGATTGTGTCCCACTTGTTGTTGATTCTTCACAAAAAAATACAGTTTTATATCTTTATGTTTGAAGCCTGAAATTTGGCAAAAGGTCGCAAAGTTCAAGGGGGCCGAATACTTTCGCAAGGCACTGTACATACTACTTAACAGGATAATATGGGTCTTTGAAATATGGGTGTGGCTATGATCTGTAAATTGAAGGCAGACCACTACCTGAAATCTTCTTCACAAAATTTCAATAATCCATCCAAATTTTGGCAAGTAGTGAAAGGTTTGGAGTACAGAAAAGATACACAGCTTCCCAAACAATTGTTGGTAAACACACAGATTGTAACTGAGAGAACCTCCATTCTGAAAGCCTTGAATCAGCATTTTTTGGATGCAGGCAGTTTATTTGAAAAGGTCAAAGGTATAATTGAGCCCCCTATGAATTTACCTGACACCTCTGTGCACTCCTTCACCAGGTTCTCCTTTTCATCCTTCTCTGTTTCAGAAGTGTGTAAAGCCCTGAAATAAATTAATGACAAAAAAGTCCCCTGTCCCTGATGAACTAGACCCCCGCTTCCTACACCTAGCTGCAGACATCATTGCTCCCACTTAACGTATTTTTAACCTCACGCTTGATTAAAAGGAAATCCCCAAATTATGGAAATCTGCTTTTGTTCTGCCTCTCCTGAAAGGAGGAGATCCTTCGATACTTGACAACTATCGAACCATATCAAAATTGAATGTACTGTCAAAGGTCCTGGAGTACTTATTTAGTAGGCAGCTAAAGACCTACTTCCAAGAAAATAACATCTTAAATGGAATGCAATCAGGTTTTCGGTCTGGCCACAGCACTGCTTCAGCAACATTGAAGGTTTTAAATTACATCCACTGTGCTCTTGATAAGAAGTTACTTTGTGTGTCTGTCTTTATAGATTTGTTGAAGGCTTTTGACACCGTGGACCATGCTGTGTTAGTGCAAAGGTTAAAATGTTGTGGAATTACTGGTCATGCTCTAGATTGGTTTATAAATTATCTATCAAATCGTGCACAATGTGTAATGGAAGATGGTTGTATATCTGAGTCCATAGAGGTGTGCTCAGGTGTTCCGCAAGGTTCTATTTTGGGCCCTCTGTTGTTCATTTTGTATATCAACAACACTGGGGATCTTATTGAAACAGCGCATGTTCATTTTTATGCATATGATACTGTGCTTTATTCAAGTGATAGTAATGTATCTTTAGCTATTGAAAATGCCCAAAGAGCATTTAACATCATACAACAGAATCTGTATTATTTAAAGCTGGCTCTAAATTAGGGTAAAACAAAATGCATAGTATTTTCAAATGCCAGGCATGTTACTTATCATGTCATTGCTACATTGGCTGGACATACTATAGAGCAAGTTGAAGTGTACAAATATTTTGGTGTGTGGTTTGATGATAAGCTGAGCTTCACTGTGCATGTAGAAAACATCATAAGGAAGCTCAAGCTGAGAATAGGTTTTTAGGTTTTTACCGGCATAAGGCTTGTTTTTCTTTGGAGGCCAGGAAGGAGCTGGTACGATGTACATTACTGGCGGTTTTAGATTTCAGTGACGTTATATATATGCAGGCCTCAGCCACTACCCTGAGAGCACTTGATTCAGTGTATCATGCAGCCCTCAGGTTCATTACAAATCAAAAACCTCTAACACATCATTGTGATCTATACAGCGCTGTTGGCCAGTCGTCATTAACCGTGAGTAGGCTTAAACACTGGTATACACTGATTTATAAGGCCATATTGGGTAAAATGCCATTTTATCTCAGTTAATTTTAAGTCGGGTAGGTAAATAAATGTCAATTACGGTCCCATTATCGTTTGCTTCTAACAGTACCTAAAATTAGAACAGGTCATGGTAGAAATAGTTTTAGTTACGTTGGAAACGTTGTTCCCTCTGCTACTATTGGAACAAGTCTCTCTTGGAAAAGAGATGTTATCTCAATGAGAAAAACTTGTAAAAATAAAGTTAAAATAAAAATAAGAGACCAGCCACCAACAATAAATCAAATCAAATGTTATTGGTCACATACACATGGTTATGAGATGTTATTGCGAGTGTAGCGAAATGCTTGTGCTTCTAGTACTGACAGTGCAGCAATATCTAACAAGTAATATCTAACAATTCCACAACACATTCCTAAAGAACACACATCTAAGTAAGGAATGGAATAAGAATATATGAATATAAATATATGGATGAGCAATGTCAAGCATTGATGCAATAGTTAGTATAGAATACAGTATATACATATTAGATGAGTAATGCCAGATATGTAAACATTATTAAAGTGGCATTATTAAAACCTCTCTAGGGTATGTAGAACGCTAGCGTCCCATCTGGCCAACATCCAGTGAGATTGCAGAGCGCCAAATTCAAATACAGAAATGCTCATTATAAAAATTCAGAAAACAAAACATATTTTACATAGGTTTAAAGATTAACTTCTTGTTAATCCAACCACAGTGTCAAATTTATAAAATGCTTTTCAGCGAAAGCATACCTAGCCCAGAACGTACCTAGACAGGAACATAGCCCAGTTGACAAATGATTACCAACAGTAACCAGCCAAGCAGAAGCGTTACAAAACTCAGAAACAGAGATAAAATAAATGTATGTTCTTTGATGATCTTCATATGGTGGCACTCAGAAGACATTCATTTACTCAATAACTGTTCCTTTTGTTCGATAAAGTCTCTTTATATCCAAAAACCTCCGTTTTGTTCACACATTTTCTTCAGTAATCCACAGACTCAAACGCAGCCAAATCGGGCAGACAAAAAATCAAATTTGTATCCGTAAAGTTCATAGAAACATGTCAAACGATGTTTATATTCAATCCTCAGGTTGTTTTAGCCTAAATGATCTATAATATTTCAAGCGGACAATAACATCATCAAAATAAAAGGTAAACAAGAAATGCACTCTCTCGGGAGTGCGCATGAAAAAGCCCTGTGACACGTCAAGGTCCACTCATTCAGACTGGTCTTACTCCCTAATTTATAAGAATACAAGCCTGAAACCATTTCTAAAGACTGTTGACATCTAGTGGAAGGCATAGGAACGACAAGTCCTAAGTCAATGGATATGAATTATGGCATTGAATAGAAAACTACAAAACCAAAAGAATAAACCTTTCTGAATGGATTTTTCTCAGGTTTTCGCCTGTCAAATCAGTTCTGTTATACTCACAGACATTATTTTAACAGTTTTGGAAACTTTAGAGTGTTGTCTATCAAAATATACCATATCATATGCAGATATGCATATCATATCTTCTGGGCACGAGTAGCAAGTGGTTTAATTTGGGCATGCTTTTCATCCAAAATTCCGATTGCTGCCCCCTTACCCTAGAGAGGTTTTAAAGTGACTGGTGTTCCATTTACCAAAGTCGCCATTGAATACAAGTCTGTATGAAGGCAGCAGCCTCACTGCGCTAGTGATGGCTGTTTAACATTCTGAGGCCTTGAAATTGAAGCCTTTTCAGTCTCTTGGTCCCAGCGTTGATGGACCTGTACTGACCCCGCCTTCTGGATGGTAGCGGAGTGAACAGGCAGTGGCTCAGATGGTTGTTGTCCTTGATTATCTTGTGACATCGGGTGCTGTAGGTGTCCTGGAGGGCAGGTAGCTTGTCCCCTCTGGAGAGCCTTGTGGTTGTGGGTGGCGGAGTTGCCGTACCAGGCCGTGATACAGCCCGACAGGATGCTCTCAATTGTGCAGCTGTAAATGTTTGTGAGGGTTTTAGGTGACAAGCCAAATTTATTCAGCCTCCTGAGGTTAAAGAGGCGCTGTTGCGCCTTCTTCACCACACTGTCTGTGTGGGTGGACCATTTCAGTTTGTCAGTGGTATGTATGCTGAGGAACTTAGAGTGCTCCCTCTGCTGTTTCCTGAAGTCCACAATCATCTCCTTTGTTTTGTTGATGTTGAGTGAGGGGTTATTTTCCTGACACCACACTCTGAGAGCCCTCACCTCCTCCCTGTAGGCTGTCTCGTCATTGTTGGTAATCAAGCCTACTAATGTTGTGTCGTCTTCAAACTTGATGATTGAGTTGGAGGCGTGCATGGCCACGCAGTCATTGGTGAACAGGGAATACAGTTGACTAGTCTCTCAAAGCACTTCATGATGACAAAAGTGAGTGCTACGGGCCAATAGTAATTTAGTTCAGTTATCTTTGCATTCTTGGGTACAAGAACAATGATGGCCATCTTGAAGCATGTGGGGACAGCAGAGTAGGACAGGGAGAGATTGAAAATGTCCATAAACACACCAGCCAGCTGGTCTGCGCATGCTCTAAGGACGCGGCGAGGGATGCCTTCGGGCCGGCAGCCATGCGAGTGTTAACATGTTTAAATGTCTTACTCACGCTGGCCATGGAGAAGGAGATTCCACAGTCCTTCGTAGCAGGCCGCGATGGTGGCACTGCGTTATCCTCGAAGCGGGTAAAGAAGGTGTTTATTTCTCTGGAAGCATGGCTGGTTTTCCTTTTGTAGTCCGTGATTGTCTGTAGACCGTTCCATATACGTCTCTTGTCTGAGCTGTTGAATTGCGACTCCACTTTGTCTCTGTACTGACATTTTGCTTGTTTGATTGCCTTGCGAAGGGTTGACTACTCTGTTTGTATTCTGTCATATACCCAGTCGCCTCGCCATGGTTAAATGCGTTGCTAAGCGCATTCAGTTTTATGCGAATGCTGCCATCTATCCACGGTTTCTGGTTAGGGTAGATTTTAATAGTCACAGTGGGTACAACATCTCTTATACACTTCCTCGTAAACTCACCGAATCAGTGTATACTTCAATATTATTCTCTGATGCTCCATGTGAACAAAACAATCTTTAAGTGTGGATTCCAATTGGTCAGACCAGCGTTGAATTGTCCTTACATCCTGTTTGAGTTTCTGCCTATAGGAGGAGAAAAATGGGTCGTGGTCAGATTTGCCGAAATGAGGGCGTGGGAGGGCCTTGTATGCATCGCAGAAGTTAGAGTAACAATGGTCCAGTGTTTTTCCAGTGCAAGTGCTACAGTCGATACGCTGATAGAATTTAGGTAGCCTTTTTCTCAAATTTGCTTTGTTAAAATCCCCAGCTACTATTAATGCAGCCTCAGGATATATGGTTTCTATGTCATGTTTTGTCATTGGTTATCATGTCTTGTCTCTGTGCTT
>NC_060183.1:54453271-54458924 GCF_021184085.1 Oncorhynchus gorbuscha | reverse complement strand
GTTCATCTTCCAACAGGACAACGACCCTAAGCACACAGCAAAGACAACGCATGAGTAGCTTTGGAATAAAGTCTCTGAATGTCCTTGGTGACCCAGCCAAAGCCGGACTTGAACCCGATCTAACATCTCTGGAGAGACCTGAGAATAGCTGTGCAGCGCGCTCCCCATCAACCTGACAGAGCTTGAGAGGATCTGCAGAAGAAGAATGTGAGAAACTCCCCAAATACAGGTGTGCCAAGTTTGTAGCGTCTTAAAGAAGACTCAATTCTGTAATCGCTACCAAAGGTGCTTCAACAAAGTGTTGAGTAAAGTGTCTGAATACTTATGTACATGTGATATGTACATTTTTTTAATTAAAAGGTGCAAAAATGTCTACAAATCAGTTTTGCTTGGTCTATGGGGTATTGTGTGTAAATTGATGAAGGAAAAACTATTTAACACATTTTAGAATAAGGCTGTAATGTAACAAAATGTGGAAAAGTGAAGGGGCCTGAGTACTTTCGAATGCACTGTATAAACAGGACCATTAAGGCCATTAAACATAAAAAGATTTGGCTTCCAGGAAACACTCAGACTCAAAGCAGGATCAGAACCTTGAAACTGATAGGCCACTCATCCATTCACCACCTCTTCCAGAAACAAATCGAAGGACATAATGAGTGTGCCTGCTAACAAACCAGCAGACTCCAGGGAGGGAGCCGGAGGGAGTAGTCACTGTCAGGGAGATAAATCTATTGATTTGAGATCAACATGCTACTTTACTGCTGTCCTGGGGAGTTGGTGGTGGTGGGTTCTGGGGCTGGTCTAAGCCCACAGGGCAGCTGGTTATGAGATGGATAGATGTTAGAGACCAGACCCCTCTGATCCTGGCTGCTCCTCCCTGGTGAGATCTGTGGCAGACTTCCAGGCTGCCCCTCCCTCAATGGGACTGATTGGGGGAGGAAAGCCCCTCTCAGAGCAGGTTTGAACCCTATGGATTGGTCATCTATTGATTTGTATTGGCCTGAATGGGACACAGGGCAAACAATCAATCACATCCATCCCTACAATAACACTGTTGTGACAAAGAGGAACAGAGAGATATGAATGGAGTGGAGTAGACAGCAGGTAGGCGCATATATAATATATATAGAATATAATTCTGTTATAATACTATATTGTAAATATGTGATGGGACATTTGACAAAAGTGTGTTTAGATATTATTTTGCAGATGATGGAATACAAAATGGAAATTCTGTGCAGTTTTAATGAGGGACCACATTGTGAATCTGCCAAACTTCCCAACATATTGTTTTGGGAGGGGGGTTATTTTAGTGAACAAGATTAAGTATGACCTACTAGAGTAGACCAATAGACAGTTTGGTAACTTTATCAGGCATTGTAAAAGGCTATTGACTACCCCTGTCCCCATAAGTCTACTAGTGAATGGTGGAGTGGTACAGGATGGGGCATCTCACTGGCTGTAACAGGAGACAGGGGATCCCAAACACTCACGAACCCTATCAGATGCGCAACATTAAGTACTAGGCAAAATATTTATATTTTTCCATCAATATTTCATCACCGGCGGGGCCCAAACAAAGGGAAGACTTTGAACAGAATGGCCCCCCATCTGTTTATAGATCCTGGAGAGAGGAACATACTGTACCAATGTCCTTTGACACCAGAAACCACAGTCTGTCTGAACAACCGTGAACACAGGATCCATACATATTAGACAGCTAGGTAGGCCTACAGTCAAGAAGAGTAAGCACTGCAAAAGGAGAGGCTGCTATACGTTTCTCAGAGTTTTACATTTGTAAAAAAAACACAGCTTTTAAAACATACATATTTAACCTTTATTTAACTAGGCAAGTCAGTTAAGAACAAATGCTGACTACGATGACGGCTTTCCTACACCGGCCAAACCGGACGGCGCTGGACCAATTGTGCGCCGCCCTATGGGACTCCCAATCACGGCCGGTTGTATACAGCCTGGAGTTATCTGATCACTTTCACAGCCTGGTTTTTGCTTTTACATTAAACATACTGTGACTCATTAGTCAACATGATGGTGGAGTTGGCAAAGACAACTTTGGTGTCACATGACACATTCTTGCACCATCCTCATATCTAATCCCAGTAAAATGGGATTAAGTCACTAGTTCTATATCAACTAAACCCAGTGGTTCCACTTTACACAGTAGGAACAGTACATAGAAATAGTCAAATGACCTCTAACCTGAACCCCATGTATATAGCCTCATTATTGTTATAATATTCTGTTACTTTTAATTATTTTTTACTTTAGTCTATTTGTGTAGATATTTTCTTAACTCTTCTTGAACTGCACTGTTGGTTAAGGGCTTTTGTAAGTAAAAGCAATTCATGGTAAGGTCTGCACTGTTGGTTAAGGGCTTGTAAGTAAACATTTCATGGTAAGAGGTCTACACTGTTGGTTAGGAGCTTGTAAGTAAGCATTTCATGGTAAGGTCTACACTGTCGGTTAAGGGGTAAGTAAGCATTTCATGGTAAGGTCTACACTGTTGGTTAAGGGCTTGTAAGTAAGCATTTCACAGTAAGGTCTGTACTGTTGATTAAGGGCTTGTAAGTAAGCATTTCATGGTAAGGTCTACACTGTTGGTTAAGGGCTTGTAAGTAAAGCATTTCATGGTAAGGTCTACACTGTTGGTTAAGGGCTTGTAAGTAAGCATTTCACAGTAAGGTCTGTACTGTTGGTTAAGGGCTTGTAAGTAAGCATTTCATGGTAAGGTCTACACTGTTGGTTAAGGGCTTGTAAGTAAGCATTTCATGGTAAGGTCTACACTGTTGGTTAAGGGCTTGTAAGTAAGCATTTCACAGTAAGGTCTGTACTGTTGGTTAAGGGCTTGTAAGTAAGCATTTCATGGTAAGGTCTACACTGTTGGTTAAGGGCTTGTAAGTAAGCATTTCATGGTAAGGTCTACACTGTCGGTTAAGGGCTTGTAAGGGTAAGGTCTGGTCTACACTGTTGGTTAAGGGCTTGTAAGTAAGCATTTCATGGTAAGGTCTACACTGTTGGTTAAGGGCTTGTAAGTAAGCATTTCATGGTAAGGTCTACACTGTCGGTTAAGGGCTTGTAAGTAAGCATTTCATGGTAAGGTCTACACTGTTGTTAAGGGCTTGTAAGTAAGCATTTCATGGTAAGGTCTACACTGTTGGTTAAGGGCTTGTAAGTAAGCATTTTCATGGTAAGGTCTACACTGTTGGTTAAGGGCTTGTAAGTAAGCATTTCATGGTAAAGTCTACACTGTTTAAGGGCTTGTGGTATAAGCATTTCATGGTAAGGTCTGCACTGTTGGTTAAGGGCTTGTAAGTAAGCATTCCACAGTAAGGTCTGCACTTCTACCTTCATTTGGTTAAGGGCTTGTAAGTAAGCATTTCACAGTAAGGTCTGCACTGTTGGTTAAGGGCTTGTAAGTAAGCATTTCACAGTAAGGTCTGCACTGTTGGTTAAGGGCTTGTAAGTAAGCATTTCACAGTAAGGTCTGCACTGTTGGTTAAGGGCTTGTAAGTAAGCATTTCACAGTAAGGTCTGCACTGTTGGTTAAGGGCTTGTAAGTAAGCATTTCACAGTAAGGTCTGCACTGTTGGTTAAGGGCTTGTAAGTAAGCATTTCACAGTAAGGTCTGCACTGTTGGTTAAGGGCTTGTAAGTAAGCATTTCACAGTAAGGTCTGCACTGTTGGTTAAGGGCTTGTAAGTAAGCATTTCACAGTAAGGTCTGCACTGTTGGTTAAGGTTGTAAGTAAGCATTTCTGATAAGGTCACTGTTGGTTAAGGGCTTGTAAGTAAGCATTTCACAGTAAGGTCTGCACTGTTGGTTAAGGGCTTGTAAGTAAGCATTTCACAGTAAGGTCTGCACTGTTGGTTAAGGGCTTGTTGGTTTCACAGGGCTTGTTGGTTAAAGACGTAAGCATTCACAGTAAGGTCTGCACTGTTGGTTAAGGGCTTGTGGCAAGATTTCACAGTAAGGTCTGCACTGTTGGTTAAGGGCTTGTAAGTAAGCATTTCACAGTAAGGTCTACACTGTTAAGGGCTTCATATACATTTCACAGTAAGGTCTACACTGTTGGTTAATGGGCTTGTATAAGATTTCACAGTAAGGTCTGCACTGTTGGTTAAGGGCTTGTATAAGCATTTCATAGTAAGGTCTACACTGTTGGTTAAGGGCTTGTAAGTAAGCATTTCACAGTAAGGTCTACACTGTTGGTTAAGGGCTTGTAAGTAAGCATTTCACAGTAAGGTCTGCACTGTTGGTTAAGGGCTTGTAAGTAAGCATTTCACAGTAAGGTCTGCACTGTTGGTTAAGGGCTTGTAAGTAAGCATTTCACAGTAAGGTCTACACTGTTGGTTAAGGGCTTGTAAGTAAGCATTTCACAGTAAGGTCTGCACTGTTGGTTAAGGGCTTGTAAGTAAGCATTTCATGGTAAGGTCTACACTGTTGGTTAAGGGCTTGTAAGTAAGCATTTCACAGTAAGGTCTACACTGTTGGTTAAGGGCTTGTAAGTAAGCATTTCACAGTAAGGTCTACACTGTTGGTTAAGGGCTTGTAAGTAAGCATTTCACAGTAAGGTCTGCACTGTTGGTTAAGGGCTTGTAAGTAAGCATTTCATGGTAAGGTCTACACTGTTGGTTAAGGGCTTGTAAGTAAGCATTTCACAGTAAGGTCTACACTGTTGGTTAAGGGCTTGTAAGTAAGCATTTCACAGTAAGGTCTACACTGTTGGTTAAGGGCTTGTAAGTAAGCATTTCACAGTAAGGTCTACACTGTTAAGGGCTTGTAAGTAAGCATTTCACAGTAAGGTCTGCACTGTTAAGGGCTTGTAAGTAAGCATTTCACAGTAAGGTCTACACTGTTGGTTAAGGGCTTGTAAGTAAGCATTTCACAGTAAGGTCTACACTGTTGGTTAAGGGCTTGTAAGTAAGCATTTCACAGTAAGGTCTACACTGTTAAGGGCTTGTAAGTAAGCATTTCACAGTAAGGTCTGCACTGTTGGTTAAGGGCTTGTAAGTAAGCATTTCACAGTAAGGTCTGCACTGTTGGTTAAGGGCTTGTAAGTAAGCATTTCACAGTAAGGTCTGCACTGTTGGTTAAGGGCTTGTAAGTAAGCATTTCATGGTAAGGTCTGCACTGTTGGTTAAGGGCTTGTAAGTAAGCATTTCATGGTAAGGTCTGCACTGTTGGTTAAGGGCTTGTAAGTAAGCATTTCATGGTAAGGTCTGTACTGTTGGTTAAGGGCTTGTAAGTAAGCATTTCACAGTAAGGTCTGCACTGTTGGTTAAGGGCTTGTAAGTAAGCATTTCATGGTAAGGTCTGCACTGTTGGTTAAGGGCTTGTAAGTAAGCATTTCATGGTAAGGTCTGCACTGTTGGTTAAGGGCTTGTAAGTAAGCATTTCACGGTAAGGTCTGCACTGTTGGTTAAGGGCTTGTAAGTAAGCATTTCACAGTAAGGTCTGCACTGTTGGTTAAGGGCTTGTAAGTAAGCATTTCACAGTAAGGTCTACACTGTTAAGGGCTTGTAAGTAAGCATTTCACAGTAAGGTCTGTACTGTTGGTTAAGGGCTTGTAAGTAAGCATTTCACAGTAAGGTCTGCACTGTTGGTTAAGGGCTTGTAAGTAAGCATTTCAC